>NW_027650084.1:0-177485 GCF_965287045.1 Carcharhinus amblyrhynchos | reverse complement strand
CTTCTCATTGCCATGGGTATAAGCCAAAAACGTCTGCCGGGCAGAGGAGAAAATACCGATTATTCATCATGTCAAATGTAACATTCCACAACATCTCACATTAAATCAGCACACACAGTGGTCCCTTTCTCTGAGGAGAAAGAGGAAAGGTGTTTGAGTGACTTAAGTCACTCAAATTGCTATTGGCTGGACAACATCTTTTTTCTGAAGGCGTTCCATTTTGCTTCTAGCCCAGTTTTTCTCTTTGATCACCTGTTTTTAGCATTGTCACATATTAACAAAACCACAAAATCATACTGGCGATTTCCAAAAAATTCCTTGGGATCGCCTCAACTTATTACTAACAAGCACTGAGTGGTGGACTTCTAGTGAGTAATGAGTCTCGATATCAAGCTCTCTTAGCTCCTCTGCATTGACAGTACAATACAAGCTACTGCTTCACCAGTGCGGATCTATAATCAACTGACTTAAAATACTTAAAGTCGACATTTGCCAATGGAGTGGAATTTTCTGGAACTTCCCTCTGGGAGAATCTTCTGGTCCTATCAAGGTCAATGGACAATTGAATGTCTCTCACATTCGCTGTGGATGAATCCACTGCAGCAGGACTGGAAATTCCTACCTATGGGAGGGACTTTCCAGCCCTTCCCACTAGTGGGATCTTCCAGTCCACAATGGCAGGGCAGGGGAGTCGCGCAAAATGCCGTAAACTTTGGCGGGACTGGAAGATCCCACCAATGGCCAATGGCAAGCTCCCTACACCACGGGAAAACACACCCAGAAGGGAACGCTGGAAAATCCTGACCTGCAGCTTGGTTTTCCCGGTTGGAATCTTCCATTATTGAGCAATTCATCCAGAATTCCACACAGGAGGATTAGATTAATGTAGGGGGAAAACACAGTAAGAAGTCTCACAACACCAGGTTAAAGTCCAACAAGTTTACTTGATAATAAACGCACAAGTTTTTGGGGTTTGCCCCTTCGTCAGGTGAGAGAAAGGGGGAAACCCTGAAAGCTTGTGGGTTTACTGTCAAATAAACTGGTTGGACTTTAACCTGGTGTTGTGAGACTTCTTGCTGTGTTAGAATGTCCACTAGTCTTGGAGTCCAGTACAAGAATCCGAATCCAGGACTTTAGGAAAATGATTTCACTTATTTGTTTAGTGAATGCAAAACTCTGAAGCCAAACTGCAGCCTCCTTAGGTGAAGGCAGCTAACCTGCCACTTGGCCTCAGTAACTCAGCATTGATTTAACTTTTTGGAATACAATACGTGAATTATTTTAGCCATGACACGTGGGGAGCGCAGCATATTTGGGACAAAAAAAGTGACTATGATCTCCTGGGCCTCGATCTTCATCACTGGCTATTGCTTCTTGCCATGTCTGGGTCTGATTTTGTAGACTATTTGGGGTTGTCCTTGACTTTCTGCTTAATGGACGTTGGCAAGAGAAATTAAAATCAGGAGAAATGTGAAAGACGCTACTGATTTGTTACCATCTCCTTGGCACGATCACACAGAGTCAAGGCTTATTTCAATGACTTGGATTATCATAAATCAACAATTTCATTATCACTGTAGCAGCTGAGGGAGATGGGGCCAAACAAGGGAGACCTAGTGAATCACAGATAAGGAGGGGTTTTAAGAGCAGGACAGCACCTGGGCTGGAGTAACAGATATTGCGACAGACCAGGACCAGTGGGGGAGAATTGCTGCCAACTGGATGGGACTGGAGAAATTAAATCTTAGGTTAAGGATTTAAAGGTGGAATGGCAGGCGGCACAGTGCCTCACAGCAGCAGGGTTCGATCCCTGGGCTAGGGTCACTGTCTGTGTGGGGATTGCACATTCTCCCCGTGTCCGTATGGGTTTCCTCCAGATGCTCCAGTTTCCTCCCAGTCTGAAAGATGCGCTGGTTAGGTGCATTGGCCAGGCTAAATTCTCCCTCAGTGTATCCAAACAGCTGCCAGACTGTGGCAACTAAGGGATTTTCACAATAACTTCATTGCAATGCTAATGTACGTCTACTTGTGACACTAATAAATAAACTTAATCTTTAAGTCTAAGTCTATGCTCTGACTGGCAGGACCATAAATAGACCTTGGTCTTTTTTCATTTATCAATTCCTATGCCATAGGGAACCATGAGTTTTGACATACACATCATAGAATCCCTACAATGCAGAAGGAGGCCATTTGGCCCATCAAGCCTGCACCAATTCTCTGACAGAGCATTTTAGCCAGGGCCACCCTGAACTTATACCTGTAACTCTGCATATTCAACCTCACCAATCCCCCCTAACCTACACATCGTGGGACACTAAGGGGCAATTTAGCATGGTCAATCCACCTAATCTGCATGTCTTTGGAGTGTGGGAGGAAACCAGAGGGGAAACCCACGCAGAACACAGGGAGAACATGCAAACTCCACGCTGACAGTCACCCAAGGCCAGAATTGAACCTGAGTCTCTGGCGCTATGGGGCAGCAGTGCTAATCACTGTGCTGCCCCTAATATCAACGAGAAACACTGACTTGATAAACAATTATCAACAGTATATATTGGGTTAAAAGTGGCTTGAGTCTGGTGTTGGGGAGATTAAGAAACAATGCAGCTAGGGGGTAATAATGTTATGTGGGTAATGGTTGCTACTGGGTGCACTTCATTCCACAAAATAACCTTCACCCCACGACCATCTCTCACGCAACTTCATGTCCACTTCCCACTGGCACCCCCATTTCCAATATCTGTAGGGTCACAGAATCTCTAGTAGTCTAGAAGAAGGCCATTCTGCCCATTGAGTCTGTGAAGACCACAATCCCACCCAGGACCTATCCCCATAACCTCAAGTATTTACTCTGCTAATCCCCCTGACACATTAAGGGACAAGTCAGCGTGGCCAATCAACCTAACCTTTGGACTGTGGGAAGTAACCGGAGCAATAATTGTTTTTTCCCCTGCAGACACAGGGAGAACGTGCAAACTCTACACAGACTGTGACCTGAGGCCGGAATTGAACCGGGGTCCCTGGTGCTGTGAAGCAGCAGTGCTAACCATTGTGCCGTAGGTCAGCCCAGTGTCGGAACTGGGCAGGCCCTGCTCAAGCTGTATTGAGGCCCCCATCTGCCCACTGCAGCTGGCTGCAACTGAGGTCCAAGGCTCAATCTCAACCTGGCCTCAGTCCAACAGGAAGCAGCACATTTAATTGAGAACCGTAGCCAAAACGTGTCTTGTTCTGTCCACTTTGCTGAATTTCTCCCTTACATTGATGTAAACAGAGTCCTCCTTGCACCCTAGCAGTGTCTCACGATGAGCCAAATTGCACAGATATCAGCACAGAAAGAGTTTGTGGCTAACTGTATGTGCCAAGTGTGCTGTGGATAATGCCAATTTATAACCTGACCATTCAAAGTTCAGGTTTTCCACTCTGGTTTATCCCCAAACTGACAATCAAACTGAGTAGCTCGATTTTAAACTGTTACAACATCCACTCAAAAATGTAAACTTCTGACGAAGCTTTGAGTAAATGTGTTCTTACCGCCAATACTGCTGCTATCGGTATCGCTGCATTCATAAATACTGAAAAAAGAAACAGAACAAAGCAAAATGAAAGGATACCAAGTGGTCATCAGAATCATCATTGTCATTTATACACTATGGAGGAAGCTTTGCTCTCCTGGTTGGGAAGAGCAGCCATTCCAACAGGGTTTCCCAGAAATAAGACTGGCGGACGTCTAGATTAGGGGTAGGCATATTGTTAACATAAAGGGCTTGCATTGGTATTTCAGGACCTCGGAATCTCCAACGCCTTTAATCACCGACGAAGACACTTTTGCACAGTAGGAAATACACACTGGAAGCTCCCACAAACTGCAATGAGATAAAATAGTGTGTTTCAGTTCTGGCTGAAGGATAATTGTTGGCAGGGAGCTAGAGAGAACTCCCGTTCTCTGAAATAGTGCCACAGGATAGTTATATCTGCCTGAAGAGGGAGCCAGACAGGGCCATGGTTAAAAGTAGTAGTAGTAGAAGTGATTTATACTTGCTATCTCTCGTTGGACTGGGGCTTGAATGCACAACCATTGGATTCATAAGAATGCTAACACTGAGCCCTATCTAAGGGCTGTTTGGTTGTGTTGTCACTTCCCACAGTGCTGCTTAGACACCATGTGCAGGATTCTTCGATCTCGTCTGTGTCCGTCCCATTGCCGGTGAGAAGGGAGAATTTGGCACTCAGCCAAAGTTCCATTCACTGCAATGGCACCGGCGATTTCCAGCTGTGGACGAGGACTGAGGTTTCCTGTACATTAAGCAGCCTGGTAGAGGTTACCAAGCAGTCTTTATTAACATTACTGACTATATACTAGAGTGAAGAGTGTAGGGATGGAGACAACCCGGTGACATCTCCTTACATACTGCTGCCTAGCTTCACACTGCTGATCTGAGCTCAAGGTCAGGTGCCTTCTTACACCGTACAATCATTGAATCCCAACAGTGCAGGAGGAGGACGTGTAGCCCATCATGTCTGCACTGACTCCCCGACAGAACATCTTACCCCTGCCCAACCCCCATCCCATCCCAGTGAGCCCATGCATTTACCCACTAATCCCCCCCCCTAACCCACACATCCTGGGACATTAATTCAGCTTGGTCCGTCAACCTAACCTGCACATCTGTGGGAGGAAAGTGGAGCAGCCAAAGGAAACCCACACAGACACGGGGCGAATGTGCAAACTCCACACAGACAGTGACCAAGGCCAAATTCTAACCTGGGTCCCTGGCGCCATGAGGCAGCAGTGCCAACCACTGTGCGACACATCACCAGTGGCTGGTACTTTACAAGGTTAACGCTTAATGCACTGAATCTTTCAAAGGCAAATTAAGTGCAAATGACAGAAGTGTTTCAAATTTTTAATTAAAATTGCAGCCTACTGGGGCAAAAGATGCCTTTGCCTTTCCAACCGCAAGGTGGATTGGGGTACAGGACATTAAATTATAAAGGGAATAATTTGCCAGGCCCAACTCTCGACACTGAGTTTGTCAAGATCCTCTCTGTGCAAGACAGGCTGCCGGCACGGTGGCACTGTGGTTAGCCCTGCTGCCTCACAGCACCAGGGACCCAAGTTCAAATCATGGCTTGAGTGACTGTGTGTAGAGTTTGCATGTACTCCCCGTGTCTGCGTGGGTTACCTCCAGGTGCTCTGGTTTCCTCCCCCAGTCGCAAAGACATGCTGGTTAGGGTGCATTGGCCGTGCTAAGTTCTCCCTCAGTGTACCCGAACAGACACCGCAGTGTGGCCACTGGGGGATTTTCACAGTAATTTCATTGCAGCGTTAATGTACTTGTAACTAATAAATAAACGTACTACTAGTACATGTACGAGTGTCACACCTTTGACACCACGCTAACATAGTAAAGGCGACTGGTGACGGGAGTCACAGGGACCAATGCTGGTCTGAATTACAGATTCTGAGAAATGCCCAAACTGCCAAAAGAGCCATCGCAGTTGTCGGCAAGAGTAGAATCTGCACCGACCCACTTTCCGAAGATAATTGGAAGTATTTTAATTATCACAATATACATACTGGATAAGGAAGTGTAAAGTGCAAAACTTTTGAGGCTGGTTAACTCCTGCATTCTAGTCTTTTCCACGTTGTTACAGAAAATGTGCTCCCAGGCGTAAAGTTTCAGAAGTTTGATGCCCTTCAAAATCTCATTGGTATTTTTCAATCTCTCTGTGGAGTAGTCCTGTGAAATGATTAGAAACACAATAGTAAAAACAAACCATCATCAGTTCTGAGCTGTCAGATTGCCGTAACTATAAGTATACCAACCAGAAAGTGTAATAGAACCATAGAATCCCTACAGTGCAGAAGGGGGCCATTCGGCCTATCAAATCTGCACTGACTCTCCAAAAGAGATCTTACCAAGGCCCACCGTCCCCACTCTAGCTCCATAATCTACGTATTTATCCTGCTAATTCACCTAATGTATGTATCTTGATCACTTTTAGGGAATTTAGCATGGCCAGTCCACCTAACCCACACATCCTTGGACTGTGGGAAGAAACCGGAGTGTCCGGAGGAAACCCACGCAGACATGGGGAGAATGTGCAGACTCTGCACAGACAGTGACCCGAGCCAAGAATTGAACCCAGGTCCCTGAAACAGCAGCTAACCACTCTGCCACCCTATGACGCATGACTAACAACAGTTAATTGTAATCGAGAGGACTCTGTTTACCCTCATGTGCAATAAAGAGTTGACCTGATGAAAGATTCACAACAGCGCAGCAAAGCTGGAGTGCATCCCTATCTGAAGGGATTTCCACATTGTTTTACACTCTCTGGGCCATTGGCCTGGCTTTGGAGAACTCAAGGAACAGGTCTGGCCCCTGGCTGCACTGGTCCTGCAACTAACAATCAGACAGGAGAGTTGAGTGGGGCATCACAGGAGCTGCAAATGTAACA
Organism: Carcharhinus amblyrhynchos; assembly: GCF_965287045.1. Lineage (NCBI taxonomy): Eukaryota > Metazoa > Chordata > Chondrichthyes > Carcharhiniformes > Carcharhinidae > Carcharhinus > Carcharhinus amblyrhynchos. The sequence goes on along the minus strand of NW_027650084.1, from coordinate 171,020 downwards.
AGGATGAGCGCGGCGAGGCTGGGGGCCGCCAGCGCGGTGGGGCAGGGGCTGCGAGTATGGAAGCCTTTCACCTGCACCTCGGTCTCTTGCGATCAGGGTTCTCTAGTGAGCTTAGGGAGAAGCTGTATTTTGGAACAGAGTATTGGTGACAGGGTTGGGTTGAAGCACAGGCCTATCCAGCTGAATACTAGACCCCCACCAAACAAGATTAAGTTTTTTTGTTAGTGTCACAAGTAGGCTTACATTCACCCTGCAACACAGTTACTGTGAAAATCCCCAAGTTGCCACACTGTGGTGCCTGTTCAGGTACACCGAGGGACAATTTATCACGGCCAATGCGCCTAACCAGCACCGTCTTTCAGACTGTGGGAGGAAACTGAAGCACTTGGACAAAACCCACGGGAAGGACGTGCAGACTGCGCACAGACAGTGATCCAAGCCAGGAACTGAACCCAGGTCCCTGGTGCTGAGAGGCAGCAGTGCTAACCACTGTGCCATCCACGTGTATTGTGACATAATTATTGATGCACCAGCAAACACTTTCTGGGTCTGTATCTTCATGTATTTTCCTACACGTTTGCCTTTTAATTGTTGAAGAGGGAATATGCTATTGGAAGAGGTGGTAGAAGCAGATACAATAGCAACATTTAAGAGGCATCTTAACAGATACATGAATAGGCCAGGAACAGAGAGATATGGACCACGTGGAGACAAAAGGCCTTTAGTTTAGCAAAGTGTCACGTGTCGGTGCGGGTTTAGTGGGCTGAAGGGCCTGTCCCTGCGCTGTGTTGTTTGTTCTTATTAGTGAGTGCAAAAAGAATGAATGACTTTAAGAATTCTTAATTGGGTCTTTGTTTAGCAATAGTGTTCTATCTCTGACCTGAGAGCAGTTTAAACTGAAAATAAGAGAGCTTGAAATGGGAGGCAAGTCCCTCTGCTCCCTTGGAGCAGATACCAACCCGTAAACCCAAACCCACAGGCTGACTTTGATATAACTAGTAAATTGCATCTTACATGAAGCTGGGGTTGATTCCCCATTTCAAACTCTTACCAGAGTACTTTTCTGTGCGTCTGTGAACTTGGTCGCTATGAAATACTGCAGGGGTGCAAGGAGGGCGATGACAGACGCACCAATCAGAGCACTCTTCCCCAGCATGTGATATAACAAAATTACGCCCATGATAATCTGTGATTAAGAACAAAGAACTCACAATGTAGGAGAGAATCAAGAGAACAACATTGGAATCATACAATCCCTACAGTGCAGGAGGACTCCACTTGATCCATCAAGCCTACACCAACAATCCCACCCAGCCTCTAACCCTGTAACCCCACATATTTACCCTGCTAATCCACCAACACTAAGGGACAATATAGCACGGTCAATCCGTCACGCGTTTTGGACTGTGGGAGGAAACCCACCCAGATACGGGGAGAATGTGCAAGCTCCACACTAACAGTGACCCAAGGCCAGAACTGAACCCAGGTCCATGAGGCAGCCACGCTAACCAATCTGCCACCCATTGATTGAAATGTTAAAGGTGAGGAGAGTCCTGGCAAAATTGGGAGTGCAGAGCGGAGGAAGGTTTTTAGACTCCACAACTGGAAAGATTTTGGTGGTAACTAGAGGAGCTCACGGTTGGAAAGACAGGTCCTTTTAAGAGCAAACCAGGTCTTGTTTCACAGTGAATCGAGAGCCGGTGACGGACAGTCCCACCCACATGTAAGAAGGGGGTTTTCCTTCACCGGGGCAGTTCCAGAACAGGGAGAGGATCCAGAAGGGAAGAGTGGAAGATCTTGTTTGTAATGAAATATAATGTCACAATAATGCAGCTGAGAGTCAACAGAGAGTGTCTTCTGCTGTCTGGAAAGTGGATATTCCCCTATTTAATATTAGTTGATGAGGCTGGTTGTTTGAAAGGTCTGCATTCCAGCTTCCATGAAAACAGAAATAATGTTCTCTTGCCCTCACCCCACAGCCCTCCCCACACAATTCCCATACCCCATCCATGCCAACCCTTGCTGCCACATGATCCCACTGCACCTCATGCCCTCTATTTCAAACAATGCCTCTCTACCACGACCCTTCATACTAACTGCTTTGCCTCCCAACTCGGATATCTGACACAAATCGCCAGCCCCCTCCTCTCACAGCTTAACTCTGCCTTATTTCTGTTCTCCCTCATGGTCTCAATGGGCAGGATTTTCCTGTCCCGCCCACTACAGGAATCGTAGCTGGCGAGACAGGACCATGCAAAGGCCCCGCGCAGGATTTTCCGGTCTTGGACGTAGCTGGAAAATCCCATCCAAGGTGTTGGTGAAAAGGCATTCTAAAGCAGAGCAAGATTGTCTTCCCCAGGCAGACACTAACACTTGTGGGGAGCCACTGTTTTGTTTTACTTTTCTTTTATAACATTCTTTACGGTGTTTGTATGAACATTCTCACATGAGATAAATCCTTCTGAAGCTTGAAGCTTCACTTGTGTTGGGGTCCTGCTACAATATTACAACATGAGATGTGCTGCTGTACCTGTCATGTACTGTGTGATTTTGCTAACTTCAGCAGAAACTACTAACTCTTTAACAGTACATGGCCAGAGGTCCGGACTAATCAATTTTGGCCACCTTATTAGTCATGCTCAAATAACTAATGAACGTGAAATAATGACTATAAGACACAGAACTATAGAGGGAGGGAGACTGGCGACATCATGTAAAGGGAGGGAGAGAGAGAGAGAGAGCAAATCTGAGAAGCTGGTGAACATCTTGTAATGAGACAACTAAAGGAGCTACCAATAAGCTCGTACATTATACCACAAGGTGTCAGTGAATTCTTGAATCTAACACAATGCTGTGCTCAAACCGTTCCATATTAACTCTACATCCACTGTCTAAATCCACACACTGTTCTAATTTAATTCATTCTTAGAATCTGACCATCAATGGCTTCTATTACCCAAATCAATTTGCTAAGCCACTTCAGAGGGCAGTTAAGTGTCAGTCACGCTGGTGTGGGACCTACATCACACACAGGCTAGGCCAGGTAAGGATAACCGATTGCATTCTCTCAAGGACTTCAATGAACAAGCTATGCTGTTACAATGATCCAACAACTTCCTGTCACTTTTACTCATAACGCCCCCTTCCCAAATTTCCCTCGCACTGAATTCAAATTCACAAACTGACGATGATAGGATTTATGATTACTGTAGAGCTGTGGAGAGTCTGGTGTATCTAAAATGACTGACAGACAGACCCTGGAAGTTCCACTCCCACATCCAGCACAAACCATGATTGCCTGAGCTGTGGAGGTGGGTGGAGGGCATTGTTTGGGAAAAGATAAATGGGAGCAGGGTGTGACTCCCACATGTGGGAAACCATAGTTCAGCACGGACATTTGAACTCAATACTGAGGTCAAACAGATCCCATTATCGCTGCAGCCAGGTTTTATAACTCATTGTGGGAATCACAAATTTTTAGAGGAGACCTTGATGGGCTTAAAGACCAGATGTGGTATACAGAACTGTCACACTGCCAAGTTATTTAAATCCCCTGCCCTTTAAAATTTGAAATAACTGCCTGCCTGAGTCTGACAGTTGAAAACCTTCTTTGCTATTGCTGTAAGAAAGATACATACTGTTGAAATTTTTCATCTTGTACTCATCAGAACAGGTGCATGAAGATGAAATTTCAAAGATATGACAATTTAAAATTCAATAGAAAAGGGTGCTGATTGGTTGCAGGTGGACTCTGATTTGTTGAGGTGTTGCTATGGAGAGTGTACTAGGAAACCATTGCATCCCCACCACCCAACCACCAGCTATTATTTAAATTCAAAAATGACAAGTCAACTCTGAATGGTTGAGGTGTTGCCATGGGGAGAGCACGAGGGAATCACTGCCCTCCAAGTTTTTGAAAAAAGCAAAGTAGCTGAACATAGTTTTTCAGTTTGATGAGGATAGGACTCTAAAGTTCATTAGTCACAAGTAAAGCTTACATTAACACTTATATGGGGATGCCAGGGTAGGCACGGTAACGAGTCTCACAACGCCAGGTTCAAATCCAACAGGTCTATTTGGTTGCTTTCAGAGCGCTGCTCATTCATCAGGGGAGTGGCTCCGAAAGCTCGTGCAACCAAATAAACCTACTGGAATTAAACCTGGTGTTGAGAGACTTCTTACATTAACACTACAATTAAGTTACTGTGAAATTCCCCTAGTCGCCATGCTCCGGTGCCTGTTCGGGTCAACACACCTAACCAGCACATCTTTCAAACTGTGGGAGGAAATGAAGCACTTGGAGGAAACCCATGCAAACACGGGGGGAACGTGCAAACTCCACACAGACAGTGACCCAAGCTGGGAATCGAACCCGGATCCCTGGCGCTGTGAGGGCAGCTGTGCTAACCACTGTGCCACCAAGCTGCATATGTAGCTTCTAGCAAACATAAGCAAACCACACTGTGGATTTGATTTATTATCTTAAATTGGTTGTTAGTCTAATTTGCTCCAACAGTTTACATAGCTGTCTATTGACATAATCCACATGGTAGCCTTTTTAAATATTGGACTGCTTTCCACAGTCTTTTTTGTTATCACAGTGGAGTGGGAGGTGGTTATAAATTCATAGATCAAACAATTTCTTCAAGGTTTAGTTGTCTTTACTTTGGGGTTATTTGGAAATTAAATGCATGTGAGGGTTTAAACGTATTCAGTGGTGAACATGCAGCTATTTTTTAAAGGGTGAAATCATAGAAACATAGAAAAACTACAGCACAATACAGGCCCTTCGGCCCACAAAGCTGTGCCAAACATGTCCCTACCTTAGAAATTACTAGGCTTACCTATAACCCTCTATCTTACTAAGTACTTATCTAAAAGTCTCTTAAAAGACCCTATCGAATCTGTCTCCACTGTTGGAGTCTACGATAGATATTTAGAACTACGTTTTATTTCATCTCAGCACGGCTCCTAGGGTCTACCCATGGTGCGTCCTGGGTGAATTGGCATGGCGGTTGTGAGAGCAAAGGTCTTGAGTGGGGTCATGAATTGGCACCAAGTTAAAGGGTCTAGAAGGGGCAATGAAGTGGGGAGGGCGTGGTTGGGATAAGGTGGCACGAAGTTGGCATAAGGGCTAATGAGATCAATGGGGTTGGGAGGGGGCACGGGTTGGCATTTATGGACAAGGATTTATGGATGAATAAAAACACTGGGACAAGGTCGTAGAGAACTGAGACAGTACTTCTAAGCTCAACACCCAGCAGCTCCTGTGGTTGCCTCTGGCTCTGCACACCTACATGGGGGCTGAAAATCCAGCCCCTGGTCTACTATATTTCTAACCCAGTAACAATACCACTCCGTTTCAGCAAATGGAGCCATGCAATTTAAAGCATTTTACTCCTGAGGTCGGGATGGATATTTCCTCAGCCAAATGGGGTGCCGAGTCAGCACTCACTGGGAGCCAGAGTGGCAGCCTCTGAGTCGGGCACCTCCACACCTTGCCATTCTGTTCAGGGCAATGGGCTCTCCATCCTGCAGGCCCAGGGGGTTGGCATCTCTGGAGCAGCCTGCTGGGAGAGGTGGGTACTGCTTTAGGTCAGGCGTGAGAATAATGGATACGGCTCAAAACGGAGGCACGCTCGGATAGGTAAAAATAATTCTGTATTTTTGTGGGGGATAGACATGGATTGGAGAGGTACGCCTCACCGGGGTGGGTCATGGAGACAGCGGGCAGCCTTCCCCCTTTGTGGTTCTGTCCATGGGTCATGGAGAATTTGGCTTTGCGAGTCACTCAGTCTCTTGCAAGGAAGCTGCTTCCATGGAACTCCTCACACTGGGAGGGGGAGATCTGATCCGCTGCTGGCAAAATGCTCAAAACAAATTGCCCCTATTTGGAGCCTTAACATTTAAATTGGTTCCCCAACCGAGTGGCAGCATGAGGCAAAGACAGGTTTGCAGCATTACGCAGGAAACCTAGCTAATTGTGAGTGTGAAATAACAGGCAAGAGGATTACTATGTTTTCGGATGGCACCCTCTGTGCATTGAACCAATTTTCACCGTAAACTGAAGCTTAGACATCAACTCCTACATAACTCAAGAGCACAGGATGAGGCTGCCTCTGAGCCAATACAGTTATTTAACAGCACTTGTTTATATAAATATCGAGGAGCTGATGGGGGAGGTTTTCAAAGGAGAAGTATGGCCTGGAAAAGTCTGGATTAGCCATCATTTTGTTTTATCTTCTTGATCTGCTGCAGTCCCTGAGGTATGAATGTTAATGGCGGTGTGGGCTTGTAGGGCCAAAGGGCCTGTTTCCTGTGCTGTGTTGTTCTTTGTATAGATACACCCACAGTGCTCTTTGAGGGGGGGGGGGCAGGTGGAAAAGAGTTCCAAGATTTTGACCCAGCAATGGTGAAGAAACAGCAATACATTCCCAAGTCAGGATAGCGTGTGGCTTGTGTAACAGTTGCCTGCATTCCATTTGCACATTGAGTGAGTTCTAAATGGAGGGGGTGATCTACTTGGGCAAGTAACCACCAATCCATTAATGAAAGAAGACTCTTAGACTTGCCTTTTTGCTTTCCATAGAATCCCTACAACGCAGGAGCAGGCCACATCAAGTCTGCACCGACCCTTCAATAAAGCATCTTGCCTCTCCCCCTGGGGTCCCTGGCACTGTGCGACAGCGGTGCCAACCACTGTGCCACCATCCTGTCCCTGTGTGAAGGGGCAACATTCGGGAGTGCTCACAGTGATTGCACGAGCTGTGCACTCTGTCCAATCAAGTACAACTACTTTTTGTTTTAAACTACTTGAAATTGGTGCGATTAGTTTATGAAACATTCAGTGTGTGTTAGATGTATTCAATGTTATTCTAGGGTCGTACTTAGTGAACAAGCCCAGTTTCAATCTTGCGGCCCACTGAGATGAAGGAGGACCACCCATGTTGCCTTCTCACTGGCCTAGGGCCTCTTGAAGGAACAGGCCAATGAGGCATTTTTCAGTCTTTGCTTTCCGCTAATCCTAAGCGCTAAGCCTAAAATCTGCAGTTACGAAAATCGCTTTGAACCCCTCACCCCAAACTGTTCTGTGAATTAATCTTCTTGTTTGGTAGAAAACATGAAATGTGGACACTGATCGGACGCCAATGATTTACTGGATGACTCAAAGTGCCGCCTTGAGTTGCCCAGTCAGTTTCCAAAACAAATAAAGTCTGCTGCACGTTTGTGCCAACACAGTTCAATCCAGGACAGGCGCTAAAGCGAGCTGACAGCCTCAGTTACAACAGTTTAGACGAGCGACCGGCTTTCCACTGATCGAGGTGCGGTCGGACTCCACCTGACTTTCAAAGAGGTAGCTTGTTCCGCTTGCGATGAAAACCCGTCGACTTGTTTTGGGGCGCGATGGGTGAGATTTGGTTTTGAGTGCTTTACCTGAACGGGCATGGCCCACAGATTCGGACAGAGGAACAGGAACCACATCAACTGGTTTGTTTCTATGGCGACGAGGTTGTTGATCTGGCCCAAGGTCACTTCTCCCATCGACATATTGGAGGCAGACAGCCGGAGGATCTTGTTGTAGATCATAGCCTAAAGGGCAAAGGGGATCAAGAGGTTACTTCCACTGAGACCAGGAGGGTTTCATAAATGGCAGTGAGCCCTCCTTTTACCCACCACCACCCCCAGTAGTGGACAATGAGGAAGGAGGAATAAGAACATTTTGCAACAGATATAAATGACTTTTGGCCACTTTCCTGTCTTGCTTATGTCTCGCTGGCGGGTCTGGAAATCCCACTCAAATGTAACAAATGGTCCCATCAGCCTCCTAAGCCAGGCATCATAGAATCACTGCAGTGCAGAAGGAGGGTATTCGACCCTTTAAGCCTGCACCAACTCTCCGATTGAGCCCCTCACCCTGGCCCAGCTCCTGCCCCATCTCCAAGACCCCGCGTATTTACCTCGCTAATCCCCCTAACCTACACAGCTTGGGACAATTTAGGATGGCCAATCCACCTAACCTGCACGTCTTTGGACTGAGGGGGGGAAACCGGAGCACCCGGAAGAAACCCACAGAGGAATTCATGCCACCTCCACACAAACAGGCCAGAATCGAACTCGGGTCCCTGCCGTGAGAGGCAGCAGTGCAAAGCACTGCGTCACCCTGGTATTACAGGTTCAAGTCTCACATAAGATGAAGGAAATTTTCTGATCAAGTTGCAATGGGCTTAATGGTCTCCTGTTTGGTAAATTTTCTGTGATCCAAATGTTAGAAGTGAACGTTCTGAATGTACAATGATCATTTAAATTTAAAATCCTGGAACTTCCTTGAACACTGCAATTGGCAAGTTGTGCCAAAACCTACACCAGTCTTGTCTGATGGTGTTCAAATTAACATTTCCTGCCAATATTATAAGCATAATAAGCTATCTGTGCCCAAAGAAAATACAGAGCTTACACTGTATTCCACAAGTCAATCGTTATATATGAGAATTAAAGTTCCAACTCATATGAAAATGCCACAGGGTTTTCAGATTAGAAGCAACTATTTGAGACTCTATAAATATATTTAAAGTTGAAGAAAAAAAGTGAACGTCTCATTGAGAAAAGAGTTTTTAAAAAGAAATCAGGAATATAAAATATTAAGCACGCATATATGACCTGTTCAGGACTGGTGTAAATGCAACTCAAACAAACTGGTCTTTGGTGCAAAGGGTGCAGAGGCAGCATGGTGGCACAGTGATTAGAACTGCTGTCTCAGCGCCAGGGACCCGGGTTCAATTCCCAGCTTGGGTCACTGTTTCTGCGGAGTCTGCATGTTCTCCCTGTGTCTGCGTGGGTTCCCTCCGAGTGCTCTGGTTTCCTCCCACAGTCTGAAAGACGTGCTGGCTAGGTGCATTGGCCGTGCTAAATTCTCTGAACAGTTGACGGAGTATGGCGACCAGGGGATTTTCACAGCAACTTCACTGCAGTGTTAATGTAAGCCTTCCTTGCGACACTGATAAATAAAGTGAAACTTAAAAAAGCTTTAAAGGAACTGTTTGTGAGCACCACAGGGTTGTGATGAATGTTTGTTGAACCTGACAGAGGAAACTGATGAAATTGTCTTCTATTTCATTCTGAAGATTAGCATTGATACATTGTCAATGCCAATGCTGCCCTGAAGACCACAATTAAATGAAAGGCTAAAAATACTCAGTAAATTGAGTGGAAGAAGGCTTGCTTGCTCATAATTTGAAGACTGTAGACAACTATGGTGTTTTGGAAATTAGCAGCATTAAGACTAAACAAGAAGATTGCATTTATATCATGCAATCAGCATAGGAAAATGTCTCCGAGGCCTTTCACAGGGACGTAATCACTCGAAGCTTGAAGCCAAGGGAAGGGAAGGAAGAAGCATGATTAAAATCTAAGCCAACGAGGTAGATTTTAATCAGCTCCTGGCCTATGTTGATCCCTCAGCCACCATCATTAAAACAGATTCCTTGGTCCTCGTTGCTTGAGGAATCTTGCTGTGCACAATGCAGCTGACCACATTACAGGTGACTGTTCTTCAAAAGTACGTGATCAGTCGGCAAGGGTTTTGGACGTGGAAGGAGCTATAAAAATGCACATTCATTCCCTAAAAGGAGGGAAAGAGTGTGGCAAGTGCATAAAAAACAACAGACCTAAGATGCTTATAGGGAAGAGATGGTTAATCAGACAAAGCGATGAACTGATACTTACGGAAGAGCAAGTTTGTTAAGGTGGGTATTATGGCATTTGAATTAAAGTGCTGGAAGGGAAGCAGGAAAGATCGGGGGAGCAAAGAAGATTCAGTGTTTGTTTTGAACTGATTTTGTGCTCCCGCCCATCCTGAGACTGGGGTCAACGGGCCTTTCAAACTTTGTCCCACCTGGGACGATTCCTGATGCGGGCAGGCAGACAGACAACACTGGAAAATGTATCCCGCAGTTTAATCAGATACAGGCAGAGATCAGCACATGGATTATTCCATAATTTCAACACACAAATCTGAACACTCCCACAGGAGCAGAGTACATCCCCTTCCCACCCACCAATCCCCTTCACACAAGGCATCACCCACTAAATGAAGCATCACAACACTGTTGGCTGACTGCTAAGGTTTACCATAATCTACGTTGAATACTTTTTATGCCCCAGTGGTATCACTCTTGCCTCGAGTCAGAAGGTTGTGGGTTCAAACCCACTCTAGATAAACTAGACTTCATTCCAATAAGGGGGAGCAGCATCAAGTGAGGTGACTCCTTTTAAATAAGATATTAAACTGAGGGACTGTTGGCCCTTTCAGCTATATGTAAAATATATGATGGAAGAGCAAGTGACTTTGCCCTGACATCTTGGCCAAAATTCCTCAGCCAGCATGTGGGGCGGCACGGTAGCACAGTGGTTAGCACTGCTGCTTCACAGCTCCAGGGTCCTGGGTTCGACTCCCGGCTCAGGTCACTGTCTGTGTGGAGTTTGCACATTCTCCTCGAGTCTGTGTGGGTTTCATAAGAACATAAGAAATAGGAGCAGGAGTCGGCCATCTAGCCCTTCGAGTCTGCCCCACCATTCAATAAGATCATGGCTGATCTGAAGTGAATCAGTTCCAATTTCCCGCTTTCTCCCCATAACCCTTAATTCCCTTGTCTATCAGAAACCTATCTACCCGTGACTTAAATATATTTAGCGAGGCAGCCTCCACCACTTCAACGGGCAGAGAATTCCAGAGATTCACCACCCTTTGAGTGAAGAAGTTCCTCCTCAACTCTGTTCTAAACTGCCCCCCCTTATCTTGAGGCTGTGCCCTCTAGTCCTGCTGTCCTTTCTGAGCGGGAAGAGTCTCTCTACCTCTATCCTATCCATCCCTTTCATTATCTTATACATCTCTAAGATTCCCCCCTCATCCTTCTAAACTCCAGTGAGTACAGACCCAGCCTATTCACTCTCTCTTCATAGTCCAACCCCCTCATCTCCGGTATCAGCCTAGTGAACCTCCTCTGCACTCCCTCCAAGGCCAATATATTCTTCCGCAAGTGTGGCGACCAAAACTGCACACAGAACTCCAGCTGCGGCCTCACTAGTACCCTGTACAGTTGCAGCAAGACCTCCCTGCTTTTATATTCTATCCCCCTCACTATGAAGGCCAACATTCCATTGGCCTTCTTGATCACCTGCTGCACCTGCAGACTGGGTTTTTGCGACTCATGCACAAGGACCCCCAGGTCCCTCTGCACCGTAGCATGCTGCAGCTTTTCGCCCTTTAAATAATAATCCCTCCTACTATTATTTCTGCCAAAGTGGACAACCTCACACTGGCTAACATTATACTCCATCTGCCAGTTCCTCACCTACTCGCTCAGCCTATCCAGATCTCTTTCCACTCCCTCCACGCAATCTGCTTTTCCACTCATCTTCGTGTCATCAGCAAATTTCGTCACCCTACACTCAGCCCCCTCCTCCAGATCACCTATATAAATAGTAAATAGTTGAGGCCCCAGCACCGATCCCTGCGGCACTCCACTAGTCACCAGCTGTCAACCAGAATAGCACCCATTGATACCAACCCTCAGCTTCCTATTAAACAGCCAATCCTCTATCCTCGCTAACACCTTACCCCCAACTCCGTGCACCCTAACCTACAGGTACTCCAGGTTTCCTCCCACAGTCCAAAGATGTGCAGGTTCGGTTGATTGGCCATGCTAAGAAATTGCCCCTTAGTGTCCAGCGATGTATAGGTTAGAGGGATTAGTGGGTATAATATGTAGGGATATGGGGGTAGGGCTTGGGTGGGATTGTGTTCTGTGCAGACTCGATGGGCTGATGCACTGTAGGGTTCTATGAATTAAAGCACATAAGCTTGTCATCATAGAATCCCTACAGTGCGGAAGGAGGCCATTTGGCCCATCAAGTCTATACTGACTCTTCAGAGCATCCATCCCTGTAGGCCCACACATTTATCCCACTAATCCCCCTAACCTACACACCTTTGGACACTAAGGGGGAATCTTACCATGTCCAATCCACCTAACCTGCACATGTTGGGACACTCGAGGACATCTTACCATGTCCATCTACTGCCTGCACATCTTTGGAGTGTGGGAAGAAACCGGAGCACCTGAAGGAAACTAGGAGGAGAACGTGCAAACTCTACACAGACAGTGACCCAAGGCCGGAACTGAGCCCAGGTCCCTGGCGCTGTGAGGAAGCAGTGCTAACCACGGTGCCACCCACATTCAAAACTTACTGCAAAATGCATTCAAATAACGACAGTGAGAGTGTTTTCCTGATGTAAAGAGTTCATAGCTGATTGACCAGTTCTGCTGACAGTGGCCCAGTCTACCACCATACCACCCAATTTATCACTTAGCTGCTTGTTGGATCTTATTGTTCTCACATTAGCTCCGGTTTCCTTCCACAGTCTGAAACAAACGCTGGTTAGGTGCACTGACCCAAACAGGCACCGGAATATGTGGCCATTAAGAGAATTTCACAGTAACTTTGTTGCAGTGTTAATGTAAGCCTTACTTGTGACTAATAAATAAACTGTGTTTTGAACTCTGCAACAGTGAGTGCATTTTGGAAGTTATTGGTTATTAAACACATTGGAATATCCCAAGTTCATGGAATGCACTATATAAGTGCAAGTGTTTGCAGCTGCAGCAGGTAATTAAGAAAACAAATACAATTTTGTCCTTCATTGCTAGAGGGATGGAGTTTAAAAACAGTGAGGTTATGTTGCAGCTGTATAAGGTGCTGGTGAGGCCACACCTGGAGTACTGTCTACAGTTTTGATCTCCTTACTTGAGAAAGGATATACTGGCACTGGAGGGGGTGCAGAGGAGATTCAGTAGGTTAATTCCGGAGCTCAGAGGCTTGGCTTATGAGGAAAGACTGAGTAGACTGGGGCTATACTCATCGGAATTCAGAAAACCGAGGGGCGATCTTATAGAAACACAAAACTATGAAGGGAATAGATGAGATAGAAGCAGGGAAGTTGTTTCTACTGGTGGGTCAAACTAGAACTAGGGGGCACACCCTCAAAATAAGGGGGTGCAGATTTAGGACTGAGTTGAGGAGGAAGTTCTTCACACAAAGGGTTGTGAATCTGTGGAATTCTCTGCCCAGTGAAGCAGTTGAGGCTACCTCATTGAATGTTTTTAAGGCAAGGATAGGTAAATTTTTGAACAGTAAAGGAAGTAAGGGTTATGGTGAACGGGCGGGTAAGTGGAGCTGAGTCCACAAAAAGATCAGCCGTGATCTTATTGAATGGTGGAGCAGGCTCGAGGGACCAGATGTCCTACTCCTGCTCCTAGTTCTTACGTTCTTAAGTCCCTCTGTCAAAGGAGCGAACGTCCACTATTAAAATATATATGCCAACCTCGTTCAGAGTTTGCTACATTATTTGGAACAGTTCCCGCAGAGTCCTCAGAGGAACGGCAGACGTACAGCATTTGCTGAAATGAGTAATCTTATGACAAAATCAAAGCATTATTGCAACGAGCTGCGTTAAGCAGGGTACAATGCGGCACAATTTGATATTTTACACACCAGTAAGGCTCCACGTAGATTAATGCCCGTTTCAATGGCTACATAGTAGGAGGCTTGTAAAAACGTCCTCTGTAGTATGAGCGCAAGGAACAGCAACACTGCCAGAACGTGGACGTTCTCCAAAAACTCCTTCGACGACACAAAATAAACGCCCATAAATTTTACCTAAAAAAGGAAAGAGTTCAGTCGACGGGTGGAAAAGAGAGGCATAACTTTACAGCCTGACTTTTGTTAGAAATGTGCAGAGCGTTAGTAGGATTCTCCGCCAAGGAGAAATCCATTTGATTTATTTTAGAAAGGATAACAGTTCAAAGAGGAAACATTAACTGTGTTTGTTGTTATACACTTTCCAAAGCTTGTTTCATTCCAAGATTTCTGGATGAATGATGAAAAATGATTTTCATTAGTCTAATCCCAAACGTATTTTCCACATTTGCTGCGCTGTCCTGTGATACCTATAGCTTGACACTCACAACAAAACAATCGATCTGTCAGCTGGATTGGTTTATTTTTCCATGTGGTAATGGCATGCAAGTAAGATTAACATTCCATTTTATTGCACTGTTTTATATAAAGGAAGCACATTTAAGACTTGGTTTCAGAGGTATAATTACACAGGATTTTAAACACTTACCATTTAAGAATATCATTGCATCACGGGTGTCTGACAGAGGGCTACATTTTCCTCCTGGGCACCTTTTGTTGCTCAAGGCGTTAGCTGTTAGATAAAACCATATTCCCTGGCAAGACTCATTGATCTGTGGGGAGGTACAGCGGAGCATTGCTGCCTCACGATGCTGGGGACCCAGGTTTGATTCTGGCCTTTGGTGACTGTCTGCACATTCGTAGAATCCCTACAGTGCAGAAGGCGGCCTTTCAGCCCATTGAGTCTACACCGACCACAATCCCAGCCAGGCCCTATTCCTGTAACCCCATATATCTACCCTGCTAATCCCTTGACACTAGAGTTAATTTAGCATGGCCAATCAACCTAACCCACACATCATTGGACTATGGGAAGAAACTGGAGCACCTAGGAGGAAACTCACACAGGCGTGGGGAGAATGTGCAAACCCCATAAAGACAGTGACCCGAGGCTGGAATTGAACCTGGGTCCCTGGTGCTGTGAGACAGCAGTGCTAACCAATGTGCCACCGTTCTCCCCATGTCTGTGTGGGTTTCCTCCCACATCCAAAGGTGTGCAGATTCGGTGGTTTGGCATGGTAAAGTGCCCCTTAGCGTCCAAAGTCTGATGGATACCCATGGTAAAGGCGCAGAGTTATGGGGATAGGGCGGGGCCTGGTTAAGATGCTCTTTATGGGAGTCATTGCAGACTCAATGGGCCTCCTTCTGCACTGTAGGGACTCTACGGATGACTCATTGATAAAGGAATTGGGCAGGTTTGGGCAGGCAACGATAAGGGCCAGCTTCTAAATGTATTATTATGGGAGAGAGACCGGGAGCGTAAGGAGGATGGAATTGTTTTGTTTCTCATTGCTCGTGCATTTATTTACTTGTGGAAACAAATTATGATTTTATTTGACTTCCAGCAGCTCCCACTGGGCCCTGTTCAGCTCATTCAGTATTTTCCATCCGAGGGCAATTGCCTTAGGCAGAGGCTGATTCCCTGCAATTGCAAGTCTCCAATCGACACATGGAATTGCCATCTGGGCCATAGTGTGCACGTGGAAGGGACTGGCCAAGGAGAAATCCTTTGGTTAAGATGAAGAGACCATGATGGGCTAATTTGCTGCTCTGAATACTGAATACTTTTTGTGGGTAGCTACAGAGTGACATCTGTGGGAAGAGTTCTTCAGCGGGCCACAAGAGTGAAGTGGAGATGCCGGCGTTGGACTGGGATAAACACAGTAAGAAGTCTCACAACACCAGGTTAAAGTCCAACAGTTTTATTTGATAGTTCGTGGCGTTTACTACCAAATAAACTGGCTGGACTTTAACCTGTGAGATTTCTTACTGCAAGATTGAAACCAGGCTTGGTCACGAACTGTGACCCCATGGATAAAATTTAATACACACCAAATATTTCATAATGAGTTGCAGGAAATGCTCATCATTTCTATATTAATAGAACTGTCATCAACAAGAAGTGGTAAAAACAGGAGAAATATTGACACTTTGGACACAGAGGGAGCACACAGCTCTCAGTCAATGTAACGAGCAAACAGTACACAACTCTTGCGCTTGCTTTACAGACGAATCATTTCAGCCACACTGGCAGGAAGAAACTACATAGCTGGAAATCTGTAGAATCTGGTGACCTTGCACGTGGTCAACAGTCAAGACAATGCGTCGTGGGCCGCATTCAGACCCCAAATGGGTCGCATGTCACCTCCCAAGCCCTAGGTTGTCCACCACTGCGCTACAGACACACATTTTAATTTGTTGCATTTTTAAACTTATTCTGGGGATGCGACATTCCAGGAAAGCCAGCCACTAGTCACAGTTCAAGAAAAGAAAGAGTGGCTTTTTTAGGTCAGTTTATAGAATGCTGAAGAGTCAGTTAACATTGGGATTGGAGTCACATGAGCCAAACCAGATAAGGGGTAGGTTTTCTTCTCCACAGGATACCACTGAACCAGATGAGCACTGACTGCAATCCAACCGCTTCCGAGCCTTTTTTTTTATTGACATTAACTTTTAAGTTGAAATTTTTTTTAAAACCTGAATTCAAGGTTGCAAACTGGGATTTGAATTTGTCTTTTCCAAATTAATCATCCAGGCCTCCCTGTATTCGCAGCATCACAGAAACATTACAGGGAGAGGTCATTTGGCCCATCATGTGTGCACTGGCTCTCCAAGTGAGCATAATGACTTAGTGCCATTCCCCTGCGTATTATTTCTATTCAAATAATCATCTACTGCCCTTCTCAAATACCTAGTTCACCAATTTAAACAACACCACATATCCACATGCCTTCCTAAATATGTGCCAGTTCTGCTGTTCTTATTGCTATTGGATTGAATCTTACTCATTAACCAAGTTCCAACTGCACACTCCTAATTAATACACGGTTTAAGAAAGGGGGAAAAAAAAGGTCCAATTGTACTTACTTTATCCGTCTGATTTGAGCTTTCGATCAAGAAATTGGTTCCATTAACCTGGGGAAAGTCAAATTTCTAATGAGTAACTTCCAAAAGCAAAGTTTGTTTTTAAACACTAATTGTTGGCACAAGTGATCAAGTGTTAGGAACAGTTTACTGCACGCACACCGCCAGACAGTGAGAGATGAGTGGACATGAACTGTTACTCGCAGTGTTTCATGCTTGATCGAGTTTTGATGTCTCTGACTTTTAGCATTGGAAAGTTTAAGTACTAATAGCCTTGGAATCTTTCATGCCAACTTAAACAAGGTGGCACAAGAGTAGGGGAATAGGCTCGTCACTGCAGAGAGCTTTGTTGACTGTAACACAGATACTGCTTGGGGAGGGGAGGGGGGAAGTCACAGCATCATTATGATTTTTAGCTTTTTGTTTTTTTAATTGAGTCACAAGTAGGCTTACATTAACACCGCAATGGAGTTACTGTGAAAATCCCCTAGTTGCCACACTAACATCTTCTGGGGTACACGAGGGAGAATTTAGCACCTAACAAGGACATTTTTCAGACTGTGGGTGGAAACTGGAGGGCACAGAGAAAACCCATGCAGACACGGGGAGAATGGGTAAACTCCACACAGACTGTGACCCAAGCTGGGAATTGCACCCCCAGGGCCCTGGTGCTGTGGGGCAGCAGTGTGAACCACTGTGCTGCCATGTGTCACTGTAAAGAGATTTTTAAAAGTCTACTATGTGTCTTCACTGTTTAATACAGGTTTATTCTGAGAGCTGGAGGCCTTTACAATTCTGGCTGTGATGTCTGCTGTGTGACATCCCAGCCCACAGCACTGATTCTCAGAATCCACTCGCACCAAGACTTGACTCAAATTCCACTGTGAATGCAACTGCAAACAAAATTCAATTTTTTTAATATTAACTCAAAGTCATAAGAGCTGCCAATATTATGGCACTATACTCTCAGGATCCAGAGTTTAGGACTGAGATCAGGAGAAACATCTTAGAGGGTGGTGAACAAATGGAATTCTCCACCACGGAAGGCTGTGGAGGCCGTTAAAAGTATTTAAGAAGGATATAGACAGATTTCTAGACTCTAAAAGGTGTAAAGGGGCAGGGGAAGGGTGCTGAAGTATGACGCTGAGATAGAGGAACCGCCATGTTCTCACCGAACGGTGAGGCAGTTTAGAACGGAGTTGAGGAGGAACTTCTTCACTCAAAGGGTGGTGAATCTCTGGAATTCTCTGCCCGTTGAAGTGGTGGAGGCTGCCTCGCTAAATATTTTTAAGACGCGGGTTGATGGGTTTTTGATAAGAGAGGGGATTAAGGGTTATGGGGAGAGGGCGGGAAAGTGGAACTGAGCAGCGACAGATCAGCCATGATCTTATTGAATGGCGGGGCAGGCTCTAAGGGCGAGATGGCCAACTCCTGCTCCTATTTCTTATGTTCTTATGTTCTTATGAATGATACAGCAGGCTCAAAGGGCCAAATGGTGTGGAGTAGACATTCTGTACAAGAAAAGGTCCCTGATCGTACAGGCAAGATGGGAAGGAGCAAGGGGAAGGGTTTGTGATCACAAGGCCATGCTGTTCAAATTGGCCTCCTTCCTGTCAGGAGGCCCCTGATTGGCTGAAACATGCTCTATTGGGCAGGGGGGGGAACATCAGAGATTGTAAATGGATTGAGCACTTGTGGTTCCATCTCCTCACCCTGCTGCAGGCAGCACGGTGGCAGAGTGGTTAGCACTGCTGCCTCACAGCTCCAGGGACCTGAGTTCAATTCCAGGCTTGGGTCACTGTCTGTGCGGAGTCTGCACCTTCTACAAGTTCAAGTTTATTTATTATTGTCACAAGTAAGACTTATCTGAACACTGCAATGAAGTTCCTGTGAAATTCCCCCAGTCACCACATTCAGGTGCCTGTCTTTTGGACTGGGAGGAAGCCGGAGCACCCGGAGGAAACCTATGCAGACACGGGGAGAATGTACACACTCCACACAGACAGTGACCCAAAGACGTGAAATTGAACCCAGGTGCCTGGCGCTGTGAGGCAGCAGTGCTAACCACTGTGCCACCAAGCTGCCCACTATGCCACCCGCTCTCCCCGTGTTAGCTTGAGTTTCCTCCAGGTGCTCCAGTTTCCCCCCAGTCCAAAAGACTTGCCAGTTAGGTGCATTGGCCATGCTAAATTCTCCCTCAGTGTACCCGAACAGGCACCGGAGTGTGATGACTAGGGGATTTTCACAGTAAACACTGAAGTGTTAATGTAAGCCTACTTGTGACACTAATAACTTTAAAAGCTAGTCTTTTGTTATAAATTGTAGGATAGAGTGACAGCTTTTCTACGTTTGGGAATGCTTGCTAATTGTTACAAAGCAGAAATGACCACAAAGACTCATTTGATTTGACCATTAAAGGTCAGCAATGTCCATGTGCTAGAGTGCATAGCTTTTGTGGACAAAATATCAGAGGGTTTATCATAGGACACTACAGTGCAGAAAGAGGCCCTTCAGCCCATCAAGTCCACACCCACCACAATCCCATCCAGGCCCTACCCCCATATCCCTACATATTTTACCCGCTAATCCCTCTAACCTAAGCATCCCTGGACACTAAGGGACAATTTCTTAGCATGGCCAATCAACCTAACCCATACATCTTTGGACTGTGGGAGGAAACCGAAGCACCTGGAGGAAACCCATGCAGACACGAGGAGAACATGCAAACTCCACACAGACAGTGACCCGAGCCAGGAATCGAACCCAGGACCCTGGAGCTGTGAAGCAGCAGTGCTAACCACTGTGCTACCATGCCGCCCCAAACTGGACAGCATTTAGTCCTACTTTGCTAAAAAAGAATGTTTCCTAACAAATATTCAAGCAATATTGATGGGGTGAAAAGCTTCTGCACATGGTCCAATAGTCTGTGTTTGAGTTAGTCTCAAGTGACGTGACACCAGTGCATTATGGAAGGGGATATGTGGTAACGTGGCCCCTGTTAAAGGGAACTCAGTGGGAAGGCTGAGAAATTTCACCATTACCCTTCATCTACAAAACCATCACAGAGGATTGTAAAATTCTGTCCTGGAAGCCACAGCTTCTTATTCACTGCTCCAGACAAGCTGAGCCTTGCACAATCCTCCCCCTGTATCTCCTCCCCCACCCGTTCCTGCACCCCATGCCAATCCCCTTGCAGAGCCAATAATCTATCGAACCAATTAACCTGGCAAGAACTTACCCTTTTCTCCTCGATACCCATAAAATAGTCAGCCTTGTCAACACTGGCCTGTGTAATACTGCTGAACTGCTCATGAAAAGTAACTTTATATTTATGGAATGTTGTTAATTGTCCCCCCATTATAATCAGAGATAGATAGGTTCTTGATTAATAAGAGGATCAAAGGTTATGGGGAAAGGGCTGGAGAATGGGGATGAGAAAAATATCAGCTATGATTGAATGGTGGAACAGACTCAATGGGCTGAATGGTCTAATTCTGCTCTTATGTCCTTTGGTCTCATAATTAACTAGAGGACTATGAATCTAGCTTTTTAAATTTTATTTTTAAATAAAGTTCAGCTTCTCCCGTATATGTCCCCATCTTCCTTTTGCTCTCTTTAAAATACAAATTGCAATCTGATCATTCATGCTTTTAATTTCCTGGCTGGCTGCCTGTGAGAATTCTTTCATGTAATTGGCTGCTTGGGCAACTTGATGCTATCACTGCAGCTCAACACTGAGAATTGCAACTGAAGAACAAGTCACTCACCATTCGGATCTGGGAATATATTCCTTCACTGTCACTGGGTCAAAATCCTGGAACTCCCTCCCTAACAGCTAATACTGTAGGGTGTACTGACACCTCAGAGACTGCAGCAGTTGAAGGCGACAGCTCACCAGCACCTTCTCAAGGATAACCAGGGATGGGCAATACTTGCTGGTCTAACCAACAACATCCACATCCCATAAGATGAATTTTAAAAAACCACTATGATTGGTTGAACATTGAGTGTGTTAGGGTTCTCTCCAGAAATTTCAGCCAAGTTCTCTTCAAATCTCTGTGTCCCCATTCACTGTGAAATTCTCCCAGTTCACAGTAGAACAATATAAAAATTCCTCAGTCTCTCTTTTTGGGTGGCACGGTCGCACAGTGGTTAGCACTGCTGCTTCATAGCTCCAGGGACCTGGGTTTGACTCCCAGCTTGGTTCACTGTCTGTGTGGAGTTCGCACATTCTCCTCGTGTCTGCATGGGTTTCCTTCGGGTGCTCCTGTTTCCTCCCACAGTCCAAAGGTGTGCAGGTTAGGTTATTGGCCATGCTAAAATTGCCCCTTAGTGTCCTAAGATGTGTAGGTTAGAGGGATTAGTGGGTAAAGTGTGTAGGAATTGGGGGGTAGGGCCTGGGTGGGACTGTGGTCGGTGTAGACTCGATGGGCCGAATGGCCTCTTTCTGCACTGTAGGGTTTCTATGATAAAAATAATAGATCAAATGAAATACCGTCTATAGACCAGAAACAGACCGTTCAACACAACTGTTCTCTGTTAGAGTTCCACACATATCTTAAGTGTCATAGAATAGCCCAAGCTATAGCAGACCAGATGAGGAAAGAAAAACGCATCTCAGTCTGGAGTTCTGCTTAACATAAGTTCACTTGTTAAGGCCCTGGGCCAGAATCCCAACTTACATTAGGAAGCCAAGGCTACACCCGAACAATCTTCTCTTTTGTCATAAGAGTAAGGATAGGATGTTTTACTCCAGAAGAAATTCCACTTACAAATTGGGGATTTTTAGTAAAACAAATTTAATTTAGTAACAGTTTAACTATAACTGTAACAAATGAATCAGCCTAACTATTAACAACAGAACAAAATTTAAACATGAAAAAAACAACTTTACTTTCTAACTTATCACTAAAATCAGTTCCAAATAAGCTACTTTCTCCTTACAAACTCAAAACCCACTTTAAATACAGTTAACAGCCACAAATATACTTGCTATAAAGAGTGTAAACAGCCTTGAAGCTTTCAGAGAGATTTTGGGGTGACAGCAACTTTCAAACCTCTGCCTTTAAACAAACCCCAATCAGAGTTTAAAGTTGTTTTCTTGCTGCTACATACCTAGCTCCTTCATTAACCATATTATTGCATAACATAAGAAATAGGAGCAGGAGTAGGCCATCTAGCCCTTCGAGCCTGCCCCGCCATTCAATAAGATCATGGCTGATCTGTCGTGGCTCAGTTCCACATTCCCGCCCCCTCCCCATAACCCTTAATCCCCTCGCTTATCAAAAACCCATCAACCCGCGTCGTAGCTAAACCCACCTTCCATTCCTCTAATCAAAAACCCCAAGGGAACTTTTCTTTTTGTAAGCTGAAATTCATTCGCTCTCTCCCAAAGAAACACTACATAGCTAAAATAGGTAATTATCCTGCATTTCCAGCATCCGAGCTATATTCCCTCCAGACATACTGACTGCCAGTAGCATAAAGCTGACTTTTAAACATTCCCCTTAAACACAAAAAGAGAACATATTTTTGTAGCCAAAGCAACTACTGTTATCACACACTTCAGTAAGAGTAAAGTATTAAATCCAACACTCACGGATTTGTTCGTCTTGCTAAGGTGGTCAACAATTTTGAAGATACAGAGGGGACCAGCAAAACCCAAAAGGTCGGCCAGGTAGCGGAAGGTGCTGCTGAGGAAGATCGGTCGACCGTAAGCTCTGTACATGGAGCGCCATATCGAGGGAGGCCGATCGCCTGGGAAACGTGCATTCTTCTGCTGGGGAGAATAAACACCAATAGGATAAATCAAACTCGACTGAGTACAAGAAAAGAAAGATAACATTCCAAAGCTGGTCAGGGCAAAAGTGAGCAGTTTGTGAACAAACTGAAAGAATAGACTGGGACTTTTTTCTCTGGAGTGTAGGAGGCTGAGGGGTGACCTTATAGAGGTCTATAAAATAATGAGGGGCATAGACAAGATAGATAGTCAATATCTTTTCCCAAAGGTAGGGGAGTCTAAAACCAGAGGGCATAGGTTGAAGATGAGAGAGGAGAAAGTGTCCAGAGGGGCAATTTTTTCACAGAGGGTGGTACGTGTCTGGAACAAACTGTCAGAGGTAGTAATGGAGGCAGGTACAATTTTGTTTTTTAAAAAAACATTGAGACAGTTACATGGGTATGATGGATATAGAGGGATATGGGCCAAAGGCGGGCAATTGGGATTAGCTTAGGGGTTTTTTAAAAAAATTAAGGGCGGCATGGACAATTTGGGCCAAATGGCCTGTTTCCATCCTGTAAACCTCTAAGTCAAAGCAAGCATGTCAACCGTTTTACTTGCTGGTAAAATGGTCATGAGCGTCAGTAACTCTTACTAAGATGAAACAAGCAATGGAAAACATCTTCAAAATATACACAGTGCTGTGCAGTCTCCAACGTTAATGAGCAGATTGTATTATGGGGTTATTCATTAAATTTGGAATCATTTGTAGGTGGAAAAGGCCATTCTTATTCTTAGTCCCCAGGGCCTCCCTTTTTAATACTTGTTGGGCACAATCTTAGCGTCGGTTGACGCAATGCTCTAACTGCAGCGAACTTGGGGATAACCCAAATCTCCACTGGCTGCAGTAGGGTGGAAGATGCCTCTGGCGTGAATGGTTGGAAAATTCCAGCCGTTGTCTCTTAACAAATTCCAGACTTTGATCTTCATTGTGGCTGCAGGAGGTCGGTTCCAAATCCGATGCACTCATCTGTTGGCATTTTCCAGCCCCACCCGTGGCATACTTCATGGCAGCAGAGGCAACTCACCACAGGCTGGCGGCAGGATCTTCTGGTCCCACCACTGTCGACTGTGTTTCCTGTCGTATGCACCCCCCCAGAACCAGGCAACCCTCAGCGGGGGTTCGCCATTGGCAGGCCCAGGATGGTGGGAGTAGCCCAGAAAATTCCAGCCTTTGTTTAAAAACAATTTCCAAAGATTGCCTTTTACCAGTTTGAACCTGCGTCTCCTGGTGTTACTCTCAAATTGTGTCAAAATGTTCGACAGCCTGGGGAATCTTTCTATACAATGGGTGTAGGATCATTGATATCCAACAGTGTAGGTAGTTGGTAGCCTGCTGTATAGGACTGTTGGTGCTGGAATCTGGGACTGCTAGTTCTCTGTAGTGAGGAAATGCCAGAATGTCAACTATCCCTCATTAATGTTAAGGGGGTACAAGGAAAGAAACTCTGTGGCAAGTCATGGCCTAGTGGTATTATCGCTAAACTATTAAGTTCAAAAACTCAGTTAATGTTCTAGGGACCAGAGTTCAAATCCTGCCACAGCACTTGGTGGAATTTGAATTTTTTTCAAAAAAATCTGTAATTACGAATCGATTGTTGACCACGAAACCATTGTTCATAGAAATCATAGAACCCTACAGTGCAGAAAGAGGCCCTTCGGCCCATCGAGTCTGCACCAAACAATCCCACCCAGGCCCTGTCCTCATATCCCTACATATTATACCCACTAAACCCTCTAACTTACACATCCCTGGGCACTAAGGGGCAATTTCTTAGCACGGCCAATTAACCTAACCTGCACATCTTTGGACTGTGGGAGGAGGCCGGAGTACTTGGAGGAAACCCACGCAGACACGAGGAGAATGTGCAAACTCCACACAGACAGTGACCCGAGCCGGGAATCTAACCCAGGACCCTGGAGCTGTGCAGCAGCAGCAGTGCTAACCACTGTGCTACCGTGCCGCCCCGAATCATGGCCTTGTTGATTGTCGGAAAAACCCATCTGATTCACTCATGTCCTTTAGGGAAGGAAATCTGCCGTCCTTACCCGGTCTGGCCTGCATGAGACTCCAGAGCCACAGCAATGTGACTGACTCTCAACTGCCCTCTGAAATGGCCTAGCAAGTCGCTCGGTTGTATCAGTGTTTCCAGAAGGCAGCTCACCACCACCTTCTCAAAGGCAACTGGGGATGGGCAATAAGTGCTGGCCCCATCAGTGACACCCACGTCTCAGGAATGAATTAAAGAGTGAAGATATTCCGTGTTTTGGTAGGATACAGGTTTGTGGAAAAGATTTTTAGTTTTCAGATGGGATCTTCCCAAACGTCGCTTCAAAATGTGACTTAAAAGGTATCTTCAAAAAACGCTGCTGAATGCTAAGCAGAGGAACCGGGCCAGACATCATTTGTATTATTCACGTTCCTGATTCTGACGTGTTATTGTATTAATTTCTGGGGACTGAACTGCTTTCTTTTTCCTTTTGGGGATGTGGGTATCCCAGTGGCCCATCCCTAATTGCCAGTGAACTGAGTGGCTTGCTAGAATGCTGAGTGTGGGAGATGTAGTGGTATTATCCCTGGACTCGTATCCCAGATAGCCAGGGTAATGGATCTCAGCAGTGGAGAAATTTGAATCTAGTAGAAGCTGGATTTAATTGCAGAATGTTCCCATCCCACCCAGCACAGGAATCACAGCAGGCAGGACACGGAACTGGCAAAGGTTTCTGGCGGGAGTTTCTGGCTTTGGGCTGAACGAGACTCGATGAATCTAATGATGACCACAAAATCACTGTTGGAAAAACTCATCTGAACAAAGAACATTACAGCATAGGAACACGCCTTTTGGCTCTCCAAACCTGCACCAACCACGCTATCTAACTGAACTAAAACCCCCTACACTTCCAAGGACCATATCCCTCTATTCCCATCCTATTCATGTATTTGTCAAGACGTCCCTTAAAAGTCACAAACGTATCCGCTTCCAATATCTCCCCCGGCAGCGAGTTCCAGGCACCTACCATCCTCTAAAAAAAACTTGCCTTGTACATCTCCTTTAAACCTTGCCCCTCGCACCTTAAACCCGTGCCCCCTGATAATTGACTCTTCCACCCTGGGAAAAAGCTTCTGACTATCCACTCTGTCCGTGCCCCTCATAACCCCGTAGACTTCTATCAGGTCGCCCCTTAACCTCCGTCGTTCTAGTTCACTAATGTCCTACTGGGAAGGAAATCTACCATTCTTACCCAGTCTGACCTACATGTGACTCCAGACCTATAACAATGTACTTGGCTCTTAACTGCTAAGTTCAAGGGCAATTAGGGATGGGCAATAAATGCTGGCCTAGCCAATGACACCCATATCCCATGAATGAAATAAAAGTTAAGAATTTCATGATCACCATTGCTGAGAGTAACTTTTAATCCCAGAATTTTTTTTATTAATTGAATTCAAATTTCACCAGCTGCTGTGGTGGGATTTGAACCCATCCCTGCAAAGGATTTGCCTTGGCATTGCGTTCTAATCTAGTAATGTTACCACTGCATCACTGCCTCTACGGCAACCCTAGCAAGCCCTATAATATCAAATAAAGGGGGAAATCATTAAGATAATAATTGACTTAGAATCTCTACAGTACAGAAAGAGGCCATTCAGCCCATTGAGTCTGCACTGACCATAATCCCACCCAGGCACTACCCCCATATCCCTACATATTTACCCACTAATCCCTCTAACCTATGCATATCTCAGGACATTAAGGGCAATTTTTAGCACGGCCAATCAACCTAACCCACACATCTTTGGACCGTGGGGAGAAACCGAAGCATCCAGAGGAAACCCACGCAGACATGAGGAGAATGTGCAAACTCCACGCAGACAGTGACCCAAGCCGGGAATAGAACCCAGGTCCCTGGAACTGTGAAGCAGCAGTGTTAACTACCGTGCCGCCCAGTTTGTCTGAACTAATTATCAATAGTTCAGACAAACTCGGAGATTTTTCAAATCACATCAGTGGCAGGTCGAATGGGAATGTTTGGACTTTTGCTCCCTCTTCAAACTTTCCCAGTCCGCCCTTGATGACCCTGGCAGGGCTGGAAAATGTTGCCCAAATAATAAAGGAAGATACGCAGCTGTTAGGAAGTGTCACGGCCATCAGGAAGAGACACACGTACATTTGAAAGGAACATGTACCTTCTGCTCCTCATAAGCTTCTTTGAGAAGCATGTAGTTGGTGAGAGCCCTGGTGGCTATGGGAAGCTTCCCGATGGTTTTCAGGTCTATTGGCCTCTTGTGCGCTGAAATGATGAGAGTGTTCATCCACCAGTACGTCGCTTTGGATAGTAAGTTCACAAAGGGCTGCAGGAACCTCACACCCAGGTCTTGCAAGTCTTCAGGTGGCTTCACTTTTTTGGGGTTTGCAAAGAACACATATTTCTAGCAGGAATGAAAATGAGGCTGTTTAACCAAACGTCACTTGAACAGCTCACATTGGTTTTAGATTGCTTAGAATTTGAATATACAGCACAGAAACAGACCAGCCAATGGCTCTACTGGTGTACAAATACTACACAGGTCTCCTCTCACTCCTCTTTATCCAACTCCAACAGGATATCCTTCTCCCAGTTTCCCTCATGTGTTTAGGTCGCCTTAAATACATCAATGCTTTTTGCCTCAACTACACATTGTGCTAACACATTTCACATCATTCTTCTCACATTTCTTCAGATAGATGAGTAGCATCCTGATATTTACAACCGAAAGTTTTGGTCTTCAGTGAAATATCTTCCCAATGTCAACCCAAGAAAACCCTTTCGATCTCCTAAAGACCTCAATCTGGTCACACCTCAGTTTTAAAGTTTAAAAGTTAAAGTTTAAAGTTTGTTTATTATAGAATCATAGAAACCCTACAGTGCAGGAGGCCATTCAACCCATCGAGTCTGCACGGACCATAATCCCACCCAGGCCCTGCCCCCATATCCCCACATATTTACCTGCTAATCCCTCTAACCTACGCATCTCAGGACTCTAAGGGGCAATTTTTTTAAGCATGGCCAATCAACCTAACCCGCACATCTTTGGTTGCGACACATTAGTGTCACGAGTAGGCTTACGTTAACACTGCAATGAAATTACTGTGAAAATCCCCTAGTCGCCACACTCCGGCACCTGTTTGGGTACACTGAGGGAGAATTTGGCATGGTCAAAGCTGCTAACCAGCACATCTCTTGGACTGCGGGGGGAAATCCATGCAGAGATGGGGAAAGGTGCAGACTCTGCACAGGCAGTGACCCAAGCCAGGAATTGAACCTGTCCCTGGCGCTGTGAGGCAGCAGTGCTGACCACGGTGCATGTGCTGATGCCACCTCCCCGTACCGCTCCCCACCCCCATTCATATTTAATTCTTCCTGATGGTGTATGCTTCAATTCTTTTAGCTGCAACATATAGAGCAGAAAGGTTCTGAGTTTGATACTTAACCTTGTTCCATTGACCTTTTCCAACTGCTGTATACAATCTAACACTTCCAGCATTGTCCTTCAAAACAAACTTCTGTTCCAATGTTAACAGAGCCCAAACATTCAGATCAGAGTGTACACTGGGGAAAATGTGAGGCTAAACGTGTGAAGAAAAATTATTTTTACGCCTCAGCTAAAACATTGCTTCCAATTCTACGCACCAGAATTTAAGAAGCTGCGGAGAAGATTTACTAGCATGGTAACGGGAAGTACTTTTGTCATGCAGAGAGAGACTGGAGAAACTATTGTGCAAAGAAGGTTGGATGAGATTCAGTAAAAGTGTTGAAAACGTAGAGGTTTTTCACAGAATCAGAGAATTGTTACAATGCAGAAGGAGGCCATTTAGCCCATTGTGTCTCCAAGCGAATAATTTGTCCAGTGCCATTCTCCCGCTTTCTCCCCTGTTCAGAGAACAGTCTCTCTCCCTGTTGAATGCTTTGATTGAAACTGCTTCCACCACACATTTGCTACATGAAAAGTTCCATCTCATGTCACCTTTGCTTCTTGTTCCAATTACTTTAAATCTCTCATTCCTAATTCTTTCACGAGTGGGAACAGTTTCTCCTTGTCTACTGTGTCTCGACCCCTCGTGATTTTGAGCATCTCTTGCAACTAATCTGAATACGTTTCTGTAAAGATGTGGACGCAGAAATTTCAGATGGAGCAATCAGGTTGTCACAAGGTAATTAGACACTCCCTGCAGCGCTGCCACTGGCAGGGAGGGTGCAATTACAACGTGACATGTTTACATAGGCAATTTCCATTGTAATGTGGAATTTTGACAGACTAGATAGGGAGAAATGGTCTCTGCTGGCAGCAGGATTGATATCCACAGATATTGGTATACGGTAGTTGTCAAGGGAACAATGTTGCATTGAACTGAAATTATGAACTAAATTCAAGCAATTAAGAAAACACATTGAACGGCCTTTATTCTAAATGGATTTGTGTACGGTAGTAAAGATATCTTGCTACAGTTGTGAGCCTTGGTGAGACCTCACCTGAAGTATTGTGTACAATTTTGGTTTCCTTATCTAACAACAAAGGGAGTGCTAAAAGGTTTATGAAATTAATAATTTAAAAGAGTTAATACTGACTCAAAATATTACAGCTATTTCTTTCTCTACAGATGCTGTCAGACCTGCTGAGCTATTTTCCGTTTTTATTTCACTCTTCCAGCGTCTGCAGTATTTTGCTTTTATTTTATTTCCTAAATTAATTCCTGGGATGGAGGGATTGTTCTATTGTTGAGGATTAACCAGACAATGCCTTGAGTACTCAATCTCCTAAGCCTTTATTACTTGCTACAACAGACATGGTAAATTTCAGTGTTCTGTTGATTTATATAGATAATTAGGAGTTAGTTAATTACAGCAAATGAGAAACGGGAAACTTTCTAACCCTTCATCTGCATACATAGTCCACCAATCATAGCATAGCCTTTTGCCCTTTCTTATCCAATAGAAAACCGTCTTCTTCATTAGCATGATTTGCCACCATATCTTATTATTTGGTATTTGTCATGGTAACTTGTCTTTATTTCATCCTGTGGACAAGGCCAGGAATGCAGTGTCTATGAAACTGACAAAGTTAGGTTGGATTCTTTCCTGAGTACACAACCATTGACCTTGGGGCGGCAGAGTGGTTAGCACTGCTGCCTCAGCTCCAGGGACCCAGGTTCGATTCCCGGTTTGGGTCACTGCCTGTGTGCAGTTTGCACATTCTCCTCGTGTCTGCATGGGTTTCCTCCAGGTGCTGTGGTTTCCTCCCACATTCTGACAGACGTGCTGGTTAGGTGTAGTACCCGATCAGGCGCCAGATTGTGGCGACTGGGGAATTTCACAACTTCATTGTAGCGTTAATGTAAGCTTTACTTGTGACTAATAAATAAACTTAAAAAAACTGTTCAATGAAGCCTTGTCTGTCTTGCTGACAAAGCCACCCGTCATAGTGGTTGTAACTTAATTCCCATACTACGAGGAACGATCCAATAGACTGGGCTTTTATTCTCTGGAGTTAAAGAAGAATAAGAGGTGATCTCATTGAAACATTAAATATTTATTGGGGTTGACAGGGTAGATGTAGGAAAGATGTTTCCCCTGATAGGCAGGGGGAGTGCCTACAACCAGGAGTCACTGTTTCACAATGAGGGGCAGGTCTTCGAGGACTGTATTGCAAAAGGAATTTCTTCACTCAGAGGGTGGTAAATCAATCATTGGGATTCTCAGCCACAGAGAGAGCTAAGGAGACTCAGTCATTGAGTGTGTTCAAAACGGGGATTGATAAATTTCTACTTGTTAAAAACATCAAGGACGACAGTGCAGGAAAATGTCATTGAAGTAGAGGATTTCATTGAATGCCTGATGGGCTTAAAGTGTTGAATCATAGAAGCCCTACAGTGCAGAAGGAGACCATTCATCCCATCGAGTCTGCAGACTCTGACTGTGCAGGTCCAACCCCAGCCCTACTCCAGCAGTGACATTTATGTCACTACTCCCCCTACACATCTGGGCACTAAGCAGCAATTTAGCACAGCCAATCCACCTAACCTGCACATTATTGGACTGGAGGAGGAAACCGGAGCACCCGGAGGAAACGCTTGCAGATACAGGGAGAACATGTAAACCCCACACAGTCCCTGGCACTGAGGCAGCAGTGCTAACCACTGGGCCACCATGTCACGCTCTTGCCTCTTTTTGTTATTATAAATCGCAACTGTGTCAAACCCAAGATCATGATTGGTGAGGTATCGTGAAATGCTTTGCAGTGTTTTACATACCTTAGCAAATCCAGTCACACTGTGCAGCCAGATAAATACCAGAACTACTGGAGCCAACTGTTACAAGTGTCCCATGTCCTAATTGCCTGAATCCTCTCTACTCCAACAAGCCTCAAGTCAGGAGTGGGTTGGAATACTCTTTCTGCTTGGAATGATAGAGGGCAAAAATATTCAAGGACTTTCACTTTATCATGGACAGAGCTGCCCACTGGATTAGTAGCCCATCCACACCTATAGAGGCCCCCATTTTACCTTGGATGTGTCGCTGTTCTTTTAGTTTCAATTCGCCCTGTGTGAATGCTGCCTATTTAAACTGACACAGGTTACACATGGAGCAGCAACAGGCTCTGGATTTGCTGGGTCTAGTCTCTCATCAATTCTTGTACAATTGTCATTGAAAATTCCACTCATCCACATAAGAGGAGTGGAACTTGATCATCCAGCATCAAGGATACTTCAGTTCAGAGAATCATAGAACCCTGCAGTGCAGAAAGAGGCCATTCGGCCCATTGAGTCTGCACCGAATACAACCCCACCCAGGACTTACATGTCACACCCACTAATCCCTCTAACCCACGCATCCCTGGACACGAAGGGGCAATTTCTTAGCACGGCCAATCAACCTAACCCGCACATCTTTGGACTGTGGGAGGAAACCAGAGCACCCAGGAGGAAACCCACGCAGACACGAGGAGAATGTGCAAACTCCATACAGACAGTGACCCGAGCCGGGAATCGAACCCAGGACCCTGGAGCAGCAGTACTATCCACTGTGCTACCATGCTACCCCTTGCAAGCTATTAAAGAATTAACTTGCAACGTAAATCAAAGAAAGGTTTAATGAAGAAACTTCAGCACACCAACACTCAGGCCACACAAGCTCCCCACAATCCCCATCTGCTTTCTATTTATCGGGGGACCGCCACATCATGTTGCCATTGGTCACATTGTCTACTGGGTCAGCGGACCCCCACAGCACATTATCATTGGTTATTTTATAACAGAACTACTTACCCTGAATATGATCACATTTATTTCAATGGCCATTAACGATCCATAGAGAAAGACCAGCATCAGGGTTATACAGAATCGAAGCTCGGACATGCTCACTCCGTGATCACAGTACTTCACCAGTTTAATAGTTTTACCGATAAAAGCCAGGACCCAGTAGATAAAAAGAGCTGAAACAACAAACATATCTGATTAACAACAGGATACCGCGACGTGAACATTGTAAAGTTAGCCACGGCGCTTCAGAGGAGAGTTTTCAAAACAGTTTGATCAAAAAGAGCAAACGTTATGAAGCAGCAATAAGGAAGAGACAACGATAGTTTCTGGTGGAAGTTCGATGGGCCGAATGGCTTCTTTCTGCACGGTAGGGATTCTATTCTATTCTAGAACCAAGGGATCTCACATACCCTCATGTGTGGGGACAAGGGGGAAGAGAAAGGGTATTTAATCTGCTCCAAGGCAGATGTCCCTGCCACAAGGGAAGCATCAGTCTCATCAGTTGCGAGAAATGTTGGTGCCAGACTAGGATAAAGTGGGTGCCCAGCCCGCCTTGGCCAATGATTACACTTTGCCCACTCCTTGAGCTCTTGTAGTAAGGGGCCAATAGATTTAATTGCCCCCAACCTTACAGGCCCGAGTTGTTTTCATCCCCAAGATCTTACGCAGCCCCGTGACACCAACCTCCTGCCCCTTCAGAAGCTGGAACGTCTAGTGCCAAGTGGCAAATCAGTCTTCCTGTGTTAGACCCGGCACCGAATGGGCCAGGAAAATAGAAACCACCTGTAATGGGGATGCCCTATCTTTGACTGCAAGCCCCCCCCCTCTTAGAAATGGCTCACCTTGTAAGAGTGTAACCGAAGAGAAGATAGTTTATAAAGGCAGCCAGGAAACTTCCAACTAACGGTCTCAGCATATCCAGGTCCTGAGAAATTCCACATTGGCGGAATATTAGGACTGATAGTTAAATTAGTTTTGCTTCTCCCGATAATAAAACACATTGCCGGATGATAACACATCAAGAGTATTGAAAATCAGCGCAGGTTTCGTCCACCTGAAATGCACCCTCACCTAAGAGTAGCTTTGGAAAGTTGGAAGTTTCGATATTATGATAATAGACGATTGATGTAATCGCAGCTATGAATCCCATGATAGCTGGCATAAACAGATGAAGGTGGCAAGTGTCCATTTTTCTGTCACAGCAAAAGAATAGAAAACGTGAGTGCTTGATTGAAACACTAGACTGTTATTCTGAGCGATAAGGATCAGAGAGCATATTAAACAATTAAGCAACGTGCAAATCAAAGAATCATACAGTGCAGAAGGCCATTTGGCCCACCAAGTCTGTGCTAGCTCCTTGAAAGAACCATCTCCTAAATTATCTCATTCTCCTGCCCTTCCCCCCTCAAGACTCCTCAGGTGCATTCACCGAAAACCTCTGAGCTCATTCACAGCGGGGATTCTCCAGTGCCGCTGCAGTGAATGGAGTTTTGGCTGAGCGCCTAATTCTCCATTCTCGCTGGCAGCGGGACGGGTACCGACGAGATCAGAGAACCTCACCCATTTTCTTCACAAGTGATCTTGGGTATAAAAAGTAATAGCAGAATCTGTTTTCGCCAGTCTTTGTGGATGTGCACTCCAGGTTCGAATCCCTCCACGGCAGGGAGTGGGATTTGAATTCAATTAGAAGAAATCTAGAATTAAGAATCTACTGACTGCTAGGAAACCATTGTCAACTGTCGGGAAAGGTCCCTCTTGTTCACTAATGTTCTTGAGGGAAAGAAATCTGCTGTCCTTATCCGGTTTGGCCTACATATGACTCCAAACCAACAGCAATGTGGTTGAGTCTCAAATGCCCTCTGAATTGGCCTAGTAAGCCACTCAGTTCTATCAAGAAAGCAGCTAGGGAGGGGCAATAAATGATGGCCAGCAAGCTACACCCATGTCCCACAAATGAATAAAGGAAATCTTCATGGGAGATGAGGGCACAGCCTCAAGATAAGGGCAGGGGGGGGTGCAGTTTAGATCAGAGTTGAGGAGGAACTTCTTCACTCAAAGAGTGGTGAATCTCTGGAATTCTCTGCCCGTTGAAGTGGTGGAGGCTACCTCGTTGAATATATTTAAGACGCGGGTTGATGGGTTTTTGATAGGAGAGGGGATTAAAGGTTATGGGGAGAGGGCGGGAAAGTGGAACTGAGCAGCGACAGAGCAGCCATGATCTTATTGAATGGCGGGGCAGGCTCGAAGGGCTGGATGGCCTACTCCTGCTCCTATTTCTTATGTTCTTATGTTCTACTCATTGAAGTGGTGGAGGCTACCTCGTTGAATATATTTAAGTCACGGGTAGATAGGTTTCTGATAGACAGGGGAATTAAGGGTTATGGGGAGAAAGCGGGAAAGTGGAACTGATCCACTTCAGATCAGCCATGATCTTATTGAATGGCGGGGCAGGCTCGAAGGGCTAGATGGCCTACTCCTGCTCCTATTTCTTAAGGCCTCTGAGGCACACCCTCTGAAGGCAATAGCAGCAGGTAGTCACTGGCTGAAGTCTGGCCTGGTTGCAGAACCACAGAAAGTTCAGTGACCTCCAACTGGTGGTCAAGATCGGTGAGTGAATGCATCCTCACAGGGCGTCACCCACACAACACACCACTAATCTCTCACATTGAACAAGACCCAATCACTCAAAGATCTTGCCTATCTTTGAGACTGTCCACCTGACCGTCACTCATGCCAATGCTGCCAGCCTCACAGCCACCTCTCGCCAGTGTAGGTCCTGAGGTTGGTGCTTGTTACCATTCAGGCTCAGATTGCTGCCACCATAGCTGAGGTTCAGACTACAGAAAAGGAGCTGGCAGACTAGCAAATCTGGCACCAGCAGATTCCAAGGGTTACCAACCTAAGCGGTGGCAGTGGATCCATGGAGCACAAATATGCTGTCCTCTCTCAACATTTAGCCTTCCACATTGGGCATCGACACGGGCACTGGGATGTCAGCCAGCCCAGACTTCCAGCACACAGGCTGACATGACGTCGCTTGAGGAATGGCCCTCAAGGCCCAGGACTGCCCGAGAGCATCGGTCAAGACCGTCTGCCCCCTCTGAAAGTCAACAGCCCTGCACCAGTGATGGTGCTGCCACTGGGTAACAACTAGTTGGTGCATTAGGCCAGGAATGGCACCTCTAACTGAGGCCCAAAGGAAAGCATGAGGGTCAAAGGTTCAGTATCCTCGGAAATGTTGTTAGATAAAGTCGCTATGGAATAGTTATTTTAGACGAGAGGGATGGAAGGATGGGATATTTATGGAGTGAGTGATGGTGACGTGTGGATAATATCACAAGGAAACCAAAGCCTGAGTATCTGCTGTCGTCCAGAAGACAGCTCCTCGTCCTCCTGTGGAGCTATCGCACAATGCCTGGCGGCAAGGCTGCCCCCTTATCGAAGAACTGTTTTGGAGGGCGCACCAGCCCACCACAACCTTGAGGACACATTCTGCCGTGTACTGGATAAACCACTCCCCCCACCATCCCAGCTCCTCCCCAACCCCAAGAAATTAAGTCAGTGGACTTATTATTTCAATCCAAAGATACGCTGCTTAGGTGAATTGGCTGTGCTAAATTTCTCCTTCGTGTCAGGGGGACTAGCTAGGGTAAGTGCATGGGGTTATAGGGATAAGGCCTGGGTGGGATTGTGGTCAGCGCAGATTCAATGGGTCGAGTGGCCTCCTTTTGCACAGTAGGATTCTATGAAAGGGTGGCAATGGTTTGTTCTATGATGTTCCTGGCTGCAGGATCTCTCTGATTGCAGGCACACAGGCCACATGGTCAGCTAATACAAGATAGTCATGAGTAAGCTGTCATGTGGGTATCCATTGCCACCCAGTGACCATCACCTGATTCTTCCCCTGCGGTATAAATTGATGTGATAGTTTAAAGTTTGGCATTCTTGTATTTCTCCTGATGAGTACATGATGAAAAACTTTAGCAGCATGTCTCCCTTGTCAGCCACGATATTGTAGTTCCACCCCAGCTTGAAATAAAAGTCCTGCAAGATATTTGGTTACTCTCTATCAGTATTTAACGGAATCAAAGAACAAAGAAAATTACAGCACAGGAACAGGTCCTCCAAGCCTGCACCAACCATGCTGCCCGACTGAACTAAAGCCCCCTACCCTTTGGGGGGAACCATATCCCTCTATTCCCATCCTATTCATGTATTTGGCCAGACACCCCTTAAAACTTATTGCCGTATCTGCTTCCACTACCTCCCCCGGCAGCGAGTT
Organism: Carcharhinus amblyrhynchos; assembly: GCF_965287045.1. NCBI lineage: Eukaryota > Metazoa > Chordata > Chondrichthyes > Carcharhiniformes > Carcharhinidae > Carcharhinus > Carcharhinus amblyrhynchos. Next base: position 135,040 of record NW_027650084.1, on the reverse strand, counting down.
CCAGGCACTATCCCCACGTTCATTTCGTAATGAATTGGGCAAGCATTTGATTGATGGAAGGAGAATGCTGCAAGCCCACTTTTGCAACAAGCTGGTATTCCTATCATGTTGAACAGTCTAATTGCTGCAGGCCCTTTGTGATTAAGTACCATCGCATCATTAATATGTCAGGATCATTCGGTCGAGAGAGTAAACGTTGCAGAACTGAACATTTTGTGCTAGGTCCGATAGCATCACCTTGATGGCTTGACTAATTGTGATGGTATTGGACTTCCATCATAACTTATTTTAATTATGAGACACGTTTAGCAATTTTACACGTCCCAGTATAGAACAGTGCTGAGGGTAGTTTTTAACCGAGGAGTTTCTGCTCATTATTCAGGGTTCTCTGGGCTGACAGCAGATTGTAAAGGGCACTATAGCATTTTTGGAACTAAGAGCTCAATTGGTATTCAAGGTGGCACAGGGTTTTGGCACTGCCACCAGGGATCCAGGTTCAATACCGGCCTTGGGTTACTGTCTGTCTGGAATTTGCACATTCTCCCCGTATCCGTGTGGGCTTCTTCCCTCCAGTTTCCTCCTACAGTCTGAAGATGTGCCAGTTAGGTGGACTGGCCCTGCTAAATTGCCCCTCAGTGTCAGGGGGACTAGCTAGGGTAAATGCATGGGGTTATGGGGATAGGACCTGGGTGGGATTGGGGTTAGTGCACACTCGATGGGCTGAAGGCCTCCTTCTGCACTGTAGGATTCTATGCATCTATGCCACATGCCAGAAAAGTAAATAACAAAAAGGTAAAAGATTAGATGTTCCTCTAATTTGTGTCTTCTGTACCAGTCTCTTTCTCACTCTCAATTAGCAAAACACCTTTTGCAAATCAATCCAGAATAACTGAGGGGACTCAACGGCCTAGTGGTTTTATCACTAGACTATTAATCCAGAAACTCAGCTAATGCTCTGGGGGCCGGGGTTTGCATCCCACCACGGCAGCTAACGAAATTTGAATTCAATAAAAAATATCTGGAATTAAGAATCTACTGATGACCATGAAACCGTTGTTGGAAAAACCCATCTGGTTCACTAATGTCGTTTAGGGAAGGAAATCTGCTCTCCTTATCTGGTCTGGCCTACATGCGATTCCAGAGCCACAACAATGGGCTTGACTCTCAACTGCCCTCTGAAATGGCCCAGCAAACCAGTCAGTTCAAGGGCAACAGAGTACTGGAAAAGGGAAGCACAGAGGTGCCCCATTCCTAGGCACTGGTTTGTGCCAAATTTCGAAGGTTTGGGCAGACCCCTGTGCAGTGTGGAGGAAGTGCAGCTCTGTCAAAGGTGCCATCTTTTAGATGGGATATGAAGCCTTTATTCTGCAGTCTCAGGAGGATGTAAAAGATCTACTGCACTTTATGGAGAATGGTCTGGTCTTTAAAGTTGACGAATGTCCTTTAGGGAAAGGAACCTGTCCTCCTTACCTGGTCTGGCCTACACACGACTCCAGAACCACAGCAATGCTGTTGACTCTCAACTGCCCTAGTAAGGCACCCAGTTCATGGGCAACTAGAGATGGGCAATCAGTGTTGGCCCAGACAACAACAGCCACATCCCATGAATGAATTTGTAAAAAACCCTCAACCACCGTCACTAAAAGACATTGACAAGGATTTCTCTGTCTCGTTTCCAGGGTAATTATTCAGGTTATTTCAGTTGGACTGTCAAAAGTCTCCAATTTTAATTCAAAGACATTTGCAGAGGATCCAGGATGGGGAGCAGGAAAATTGTCCACTGGATGTTCAAACATACCAGATAATTCCATCGGAAGTCAGCATGTAGCCAATACACTTTGGAACATCCAAAGCTCACAAATAGACTCTGTGAATGCAAGTCCTTTCTTTTTCGCATCTCTCGCTTTGATAAGTGTACTGAAATAGTGCAAATGTTCCGAGTGTTTAGCGAGAAAGGAACTGAAACACAGTAAGCAGGCTTTCTATGGACCCACAAAAGAAACGATAGTGAAAGCACTGTGAGTGGATGGACATGGTGGCACAGTGGTTAGCACTCCTCCCTCAGCGCCAGGGACCCGGGTTCAATTCCCAGCTTGGGTCACTGTCTGTATGGAGTTTGCAAGATCTCCCTGCGTCTGTGTGGGTTTCCTCCAGGTGCTCCGGTTTCCTCCCACAGTCCAAAATGGAGTGCTGGTTAGGTGCATTGGCCATGCTAAGTTCTGCCTCAGTGTACCCAAACAGACGCCGGAGTGATAATTTTCACAGTAACTTTATTGCAGTGTTAATGTAAGTGTGCTTGTAACATTAATAAATAAGCTAAACTACAAGAGCCATTTTCATTGAATTAAATCCACCTTCAATATCTAGCTGATACTCAGATGATTAGTGAATTTTACTCTTTGCCATGCCTATAACTTGAAAATCCTGACAAAAATGTCCTGCAAAAATACATTGATTTGTGCTCCGAATTGGTATAAAGTACAATTGTTTCATAAGACTATTTCCAGATTGCCTGGGCTATCTCTACAGAGCTACCTAAGTTTGACATCATACCTTCTCCTTGAACCATGACTCAGTAAGTAACTTTCATATGCATTGCTAGTGTGTCTGTCAAGATTTTTAAATTGTTCAGGAAATGTTATAATTCTGTTCAGAGGTGTATTCTTCTTCCTAAAATATAAGTTTTAAGCTGGTAAATATATTGCCTTTGGAAGGTGTTGTCCAATTAAAATTATTGACTGGTCATCACAGTGCATAGTGCTTGACAATTTTAACCATATATTCATTTCAGTAGAAAATTCCTTACATGCACTCACATTATCAGTGTTTCACGTATTTACATATCAAACATCTCCCTCCATTCAGTAACCAAAGAAGCACACAAAGTACACTCCTTTTCTGTCTTAATATTCTGCCAATAAATGCACAAAAGGGTAAAAATTTACATGCATAAGGGTATTGAAGTCACAGACCCAACAAATGTGGGTATTATTCATAAAATTATAAAATCCTTACAGTGCAGGAGGCCATTCAGCCCATCAAGTCTGTACCAACCACAATCCTACCCAGCCCCTATCCACGTAACCCCATGTATTTATCCTATTTAGTCCCCTTGACACCAAGGGTTAATTTAGCATGGCCAATCTATCTAACCCACATATCTTTGGACTCTGGGAGGAAACCCACGCAGACACAGAGAATGTGCAAACCACACACACAGTGATCCAAGCCTGGTTTTGAACCTGGGTCCCTAGCGCTGTGAGGCAGCAGTGCTAACCCACTGTGCCACTTTGCTGCCATCACTTAAGCCAACATTTATGATTCAAAAAATACAATTAGCCGTATCCGCATTCCAAACTTATGGAACGCTACCCTGGAATGGGTTATAAGTTAATACAGCTGATTTTATACAAATGTAGTGAGATATTATTCATATGACTCCATTTAATCCCATTGATCGATGCAAGTTGCTTAGTATCACAGAATCCCTACAGTGCAGAAGGATACCATTCAGCCCACTGACTCCACACCAATTCTCTGAGAGTATGTTACTGAGATCCAGCCCCCACCCTATTCCCATATCCCAACACATTTACCCCATTAATCCCCTTAACCTACACATCGTTGGACATTAAGAATAATTCAACAAGGCCAATCCATCTAACCTATACATCTCGAGACTGTGGGTGGAAACACCCAGAGGAAACCCAAGCAGACATGGGGTAAATGTGCTAACTCCACAGTGATCTGAGGCCAGAATCAAACCCGTGTCCCTGGCGATGTGAGGCAGCAGTGCTAACCACCATGCCACAGTTACCTGTTATTAACCAATGCCTCAATATCCTAGCAGTGAGTGGGGGAGGTGGTGGGGGGGGCGGTGAGAAGATTTAGGATGCTTTGGAAAAAGGATGGGAAGAGGTCGAACACGGATAGTGAGGCAGATTTTCAGCTGGCTAAATAAGTGGTTGCAGTGAACGGAAAATTGGAATAAAAGATTGGAGGTTAACTGAGGTGATTTTTGTTGTATTGCTCATAAGGAGGAGGGTGGGAAGAGGCCACTGAGAGATTAAGGCTGGGTGAAGATTTTAATTACAATGAGTGAATTGCAAATGGATGGCTGTCTCTGCAGGATACCACAGGATAAAGGTTAGAAGATTTCCATGATGAACCTATGCCTGCTTGTTCATTGCTCCTTGCCATGTCCAGCCAGCTGGCTCAGGGTAGAACCTGCTGGACTCCTGTCCTTTGTTATTCGGTCATAGGATGTGGGTGTCACTGGCTGGGCCCATCCCTAATTACCCTTGAACTGAGTGGTTTGCTAGGCCATCTGACAGTCAACCACATTGCTGTGGGTCTGGAGTCACATGTAGGCCAGACCAGGTAAGAACAACAGCTTTTCTTCCCTAAAGGTCATTAATGAACCAAATAAGCTTTTTTTGACAATTGACAATAGTTTCACGGTCATCATTAGACTTCTAATTCCAAATTTTGATTGAATTTAAATGTCACCATCTGCTGTGGTGGGATTCGAACCTGGATCATTACTCTGGATTGTGAATCCAGTGACAATACGACAACATCACCACCTCCTTCCTCTGTGCTCCTCCGTATACCCTGTGTTTTCAGCTCCACTGAGGTACATGCAAATGGGTACATCAATCATGCTTGCTAACCTATAACATCTGCCATACAATGTGTAGGCCTTTTAGAAATTTTCCAGCTCATTAACCTCACTCAAGGCAGATTCAATAAATACAGGTGATTTGTCCATTCACGCATTCTACCAAAGTGCTAATCACTTACATTCTCGGGTAAACCCTTACGCTAAAATCATCAAAGCAGAAATTTGGGCATTTAAAATTTCCTTTCATGGACTCCGAGAGATCAGTGTACTCAAAATAATTGTCTCTGCATGGATCACATTTTCAATTTTCCAACTGCAAACATTTCAAGAATTCAAACATTAATAACTCCAAACCATACCGATCTGAAACCATTCCTTCCGCAATTTCACAGACGAGGACAAAGAGAAGTATAAATGTCAGAATCCACCGAAAGCTGTGACCAGGGAAGTGTAGCCATGTGTTATGGTGAATCTGAACCTTCGAACTTTGGCTCCCCCAACCTGCAATTCAAAAATTCAATTCATTTTCAGAAAATATACAATAGACTTAGAAACCATACAGATAATGAAATAGACTTTTAAAAAGTAATGGGATGTGTTTTATTCTTTCATTGTTGGCAAGACCAACATTTGTTGCCCATTCCTCATTGCCCTGCCAGGGTAGTTAAGAGTCAACCATATTGTTGTGGGTCTGCAGCAGATATGTAGGCTGGACCAGGTAAGGTTGGCAGATTTCCTTCCTTACAAGGCATTAAGGTTTTAAAAAAAAAATCCTTATTTATTAGTGTCACAAGTAGGCTTGCATTAACACTGCAATGAAAATCCCTTAGTCACCACACTTTGGCACCTGTTTGGGTACATTAAGGGGAATTTAGCATCTAACCAGCACGTCCTTCTGACCGTGGGAGGAAACCAGACCACCCAGGGGAAACCCACGCAGACACGTAGAGAGCGTGCAGACTCTGCGCAGCAGTCACTCAAGCTGGGAATTGAACACAGGCGAGTTTCCTTCTTGAGCTGCTGCAGACCCTATGGTGTAAGTACACTCACAGCACTGTTAGGGAGGGAATTCCAGGATTTTGACCCAGTGACAGTGAAGGAAAGGTGACATACTTTCAAGCCAGAATGGTGAGTGGCTTGGAGGGGAAACTCCAGGTGGTGATGTTCTGCTGAGCGATACTGAAGATGCAGTTTAGATTTAATTGGGAGAATTCTGACTTTAGACACTGGAGCAAAGTGAGTTACAGCAAATCAGTTGCCCGTTAATAGATCTCCCAACTGTCTTTGCACTGAAGTTAATGTGAAAAAAAGCCATGAAGGGACGTGCAATAGGTAATTGATACAAAAATGCTTTCTGTACATTGTTGTCCCAAGTCAAATTTGGGAATGGTGATATACTGGCATTGTTCCTTCACTGTCATTAAGTCAAAATCCTGGAATTCCCTCCTTCAAGGGCAATTAGAGATGGCCAAGCCAGCAATGCCCACATCCCATGAATTCTTTTTTTAAAATGAGCTAAGAAATATTTTATTTTGGTCCATAATTATTCCTAAATGCTCAGAAGTTGATGACAATAAAAATCCACTCAGCTCTTTGAGGTTATAATTCGTGTGGTGTGGGATGGCTACATCATAGAGGTCACATTCATCGGCATCGCTGGCTTTCTGGAATATATTACCCACCTCTAGTTGCCCTTGAACTGAGTGGCTTGCTAAGCCATTTCAGAGGACAGTTAAGAGTCAACTACATTGCAGTGGCTCTGGAGTAGGCCAGATCCAGGTAAGGAAAGCAGATTTCCTTCTCTGAAGGAATTTAGTGAGCCAGATGAGTTTTGTTTTTAAAAATAACACTTGATAATGGTTTCATGGTCATCAGTAGATTCCTAATTCCAGATGTTTTTATTGAATTCAAATTCCACCATCTGCTGTGACAGGATTCAAACCCAGGTCAGAGCATTGGATAAGTATCTAGATTAATAGTCAAGTGATAACATCACACTGCCATCACCTCCCATCCAGAGTCATATTTGCTCTTGAAAATAAAATTACTTTTGCTTTACTGCAAAGCAGTGTTCTATGAGCTTATTAAATGACTTCACTACAACATGTACGTTGAACCTCCATAAGCAACTTCTCAGGTGTAAGCAACAAAACTTACTTCAACTTATAAATCCAAAAGAAAAAGGGTTAATAAACAAGCATCATTACTCAAACACTTACAGCCTCACCCTGAACCATCCCAAGCTCCAACCATTCACAACAGGTTCACATTTATAATGAGTCAGCTGACCATCACACCATTTTGTCATTGGTTACACAGTTTACTGGGTCAGCTGACCCTCACAACTTGTTATCATTGGTCACACTACAACAAGCCCAATGTTATCATTGGTTACATTCTAACAATGTAGACACAAAAATGGCAGTTTGCTGAACATTTAATTTCCACCTGCCAGATCAGTTGCATTCATTGTTGATGTTGGATGCACATTTTTCTATTCAATGTACATGATGATATGTTATAAATAGTTTGCCACTTGCCTTACTATTGTACAAACAACCAAATTCCCTCTGTAAGTTCTTAATTACATTCTTTCCGAGGTATAATTTCTGTAGGAGCTCTCCTGCTTATAACTCCTGGCGATACCCAAAGAAATAGTATAAGCTAGATTATGTGCAGACTGTCCTGTACCCGCTGGCACTGGGATGTTTGGCAAGTGGGGGGCTTAATTTGACTTGAAGCCAAAGATTAGTTTGCCTTCAGTGCGGTGAACTTTAGCAGTTATGCGGGTTAAAGGTTCTTGAAAAGTTATGTCGGAAAGCCCTTCTGCATGCACTAACATGTCATGGAAGCTCATCAGTGAGCCACGGAGGCACAGTGGTTAGCACTGCTGTCTCACAGCAACAGGGACCCAGGTTCGATTCCCAGCTTGGGTCACTATCTGTGTCTGCACATTCTCCCGTGTCTATGTGAGTTTCCTTCGGATGCTCCAGTTTCCTCCTACAGTCCAAAAGACATACCGGTTAGGTGCATTGGCCATGTTAAATTCTCCCCCTCAGTGTACCCGAACAGGTGCTGGAGTGTGGCGACTAGGGGATTTTCACAGTAAATTCATTGCAGTGTTAATGTAAGCCTACTTGTGACACTAATAAATTAACTTTTGACTGAATTAGGTTCCCCCTCCAAATTAACTTCCTTGCCAGCGAGAAATTAGAACATTCACTTTTACAACTGTACATTGGAGATGTGGACCTGGTGAGGTAGCTTTCTACAATGATTATTGGCGAGCTGCTGCTGGATTGTCCTCTTTGGAGAGGGTCTGTTAACGCCAGCCAGTGTTTGAGACCAGTTGGTGATAATGCAAGTTGTGTGGAAGATGCTCAAGGAAAGGGGTGGGTGGCTGGGCAAAGCTGAAAAAGGATTAGGCTGGCAGTCCATATGCCCTTTAAATACAATGGCCAGACCTTTAAACTCATGAGGTCATGGTGCGGACGGCAACTTCCTGTCTTCCCCTGCACGGGTATTGCCAATCTGCTCGCAAGTGCATACGTAATGAACTGAACAGCACAAAATGGCATAGAATCCCTATAGTACAGAAGGAGGCCATTTGGCCCATCACTTCTATACTGACCACAATCCCACCCAGGCCCTATTCCCGCAACCCCACACATCTACCCTACTAATCCCCCTGACACTAAGGGTCAACTTATCATGGCCAATCCACTCAATCCGCACATCTTTGAAATGTGGGAAGAAACCGGAGCACCCAGAGGAAAGCACACAAATGTCGGGAGAATGTGCAAACTCCATGCCGGCAGTCACCCAAGGCCGGAATTGAACTGGGTCTCTGGCAATGTGAGGCAGCAATGCTTGCCACCATGCCACCCATTAGCCATGGGATCAACTATCTAACCACTCCAGCGAAAATCGCCCTCACTTCCACACTCACCACTAAAGGACAGAATCTTCCTGCAAATTCCTGACCCTGAAGGGTTCTCTGTTCAAGAGGTTCCCCAGAGTCCAACATTACAAATATCTTATTGCCGATTTTCAAACCAATCTTTTATGCACTTCACTTGAGGAAGGTCGGATTTGGAAAGCAGACAAAGATACATCAGGGGAGCGACCGGGACTGGGAGACAAGTCTTAGTTTGACTGGAAAAGTGTGGACACAGACACAATGGATCAAATGGTTCCCAGCTTAAGTTTTGAAGTTTATTTATTAGTGTCACAAGTAGGTTTACATTAATACTGCAACAAAATTTCATTCAAAGCCTTCCCTTTGGAGTGTAATCTAAAATGTTTCAGAAAGTCAAAATGAGTTTTCATCAGAGTGAGATTTATATTCAAAATTTGTCTACTCAACCTTAAAGAGATCCAATGCTTGTCCCATTGGATCATTCCCTTCTAAATCCGCTCTGTTTATTTCTTATTACGGTTGATTCTTAAGAATCGCTGACACGGCTCGCTAGCACTAAGTGGCAAGTTAGCATGGTTAATCAACCTTACTACACGTCTTTGGAATGTGGGAGGAAACTGGCGCACCCAGAGGAAACCCACACAGACACGAGGAGAATGTGCTAACTCCACACCAAGACAGTGACCCAAGCTGGGAATCGAACCCAGGTCCCTGGCACTGAGACAGTAGTGCTAACCACTGTGCCACCACCATGCTACCCCACTGTGTCTCCCTAGTATCATGAGGAGATTCTGGGATTATTTCTTCTTCAATGGAGAAAGCCATGAGGAGATTAAAAATATGAAAGGTTTTGATATGGAAGACAACTCTGCAATAAATGCTGATCTATACTACATGAGCTGCAGGGAAGTATATTGGTATTGTCGCAGGCTAGTAATCCAAAGACCCAGGGTAATGGTCAGGGCACTGGGGTTCAAATCCCACCATGGCAAATGTTGAAATTTGAATTCAATAAAAATCTGGAATTAAAAGTCTAATTGTGGCCATGAAACCATTGTCGATTGTCATAAAAACCCACCTGGTTCAATAATATCCTTTAGGGAAGGAAATCTGCTGTCCTTACAAGCTCTGGCCTACATGTAATGCCTGATCTATGGCATTGTGATTGCTCTTAAATTGTCCTCAGGAATGGACAATAAATCATAGAATCATAGAACCCTACAGTGCAGGAGGCCTTTTGGCCCATCAAGTCTGCACCGAACACAATCCCACCCAGGCCCTACCCCCATATCCCTACATATTGTACCCACTAATCCCTCTAACCTACACATCCCTGGACACTAAGGGGCAATTTCTTAGCATGGTCAATCAACCTAACCCGCACATCTTTGGCCTGTGGGAGGAAACCGGAGCACCTGGAGGAAACCCACGCAGACACGAGGAAAATGTGCAAACTCCACACAGACAGTGACCCAAGCTGGCAATCGAACCCAGGACCCTGGAGCTGTGAAGCAACAGTGCCAACCACTGTGCTACTGTGCCACCCATAAATGCTGGCCCAGTGAGCAGTGCCCACATTTCATGAACAAATAATAAGAAACTGAAGGCATTGCACAGCTATTAGAGACACCATCTGGCTTACAGCCCTATGGTTTGGATGGAATGTAAGGTGGATGGATTTGATAATGGCCCGATGGTCCACTCTGTCACGTTGGGGGTCAGACATATTTGGGTAACTCAAAAATCAACCAATTGGAAACTGAGATGTTCAGAGAAATATCTTTCCAAAGCAGGTTTATTGGAACGTGGAATGTTTTGCCGCAATGATTATGGAGGCAGGAATGCACTTTACCCGAGGAAGGTCAGATTTAGAAAGCAGACGAGGATACGCCAAGGGAGCGACTGGGACTGGGAGATAAGTCTTAGTTTGACTGGAAAAGTGTGGACACAGACACAATGGATCAAATGGTCCCCACCTTAAGTTTTGAAGTTTATTTATTAGTGTCACACGTAGGCTTACATTAACGCTGCAACAAAATTATTGTGAAAATCCCCTAGTTGCCACACTCCGTCACTGTTTGGGTACACTGAGGGAGAATTTAGCATGGCCAATACACCTAACCTGCATACATCTTTCGGATTATGGGAGGAAACTGGAGCACCTGGAGGAAAGCCACGCAGACACAGTGAGAACATGCAAACTCCAGGTAGACAGTGACCCAGGCCAGGAATTGAACTTGTGTCTCTGGTGCAGTGCTAACCACTCTGCCATTGTGCAGCTCCATGCTCTGCTGCAAACTTCTACAACCTCATGATACAAGATAGTGAATGGCACAGAGAAAGTAAATATGGGAAATTACTTGAAAAAGTAATTTGTGCAAGTGGGGCAGTTTAAAATTTGTAAAAGCCAGGTGTCACCGGGATGTTCTTCTTCACAGTGAGGTGTATCTCCAGCTTACGTTGTAGAACACTTCCCATTCTGCTCATGGGTGCAGAAGAATCTGTAAAACCTTCACAAAATTCTAGTGACTACAATGCGGCTGGTGCTCTGGCAATCAGCACCATCAAAGCCTGAGAATGTAGTCCAGCCCTCACGTCTTTGACATGTGTCTTTTAAGATTCAAATATTTGTCTCATTCTTCACTGGGTTTGGTGCTGGTACACATCAATTGTGGTTCAGCCAGTAACACTCACCTCTGACTCAGGGTATTGTGGGTTCATAAGCAGGAGTAGGCCAACTGGTGCCTCAAGCCTGCTCCACCATTTAATAAGATCATGGCTAATCTTTTTGTGGATTCAACTCTATTTACCCATCTGCTCACTATAACCCTTAATTCCTTTACTGTTCAATCTATCCTTGCCTTAAAAACATTCAATGAGTTAGCCTCAAATGCTTCACTGGGTACAGAATTCCACAAATTCACAACTTTTTGTGTGAAGAAGTTCCTCCTCAACTCAGTCCTAAATATGCTTCCCCTTATTTTGAGGCTATGCCCCCAAGTTCTAGTTTCACCTGCCAGTGGAAACAACCTCCCTGCTTCTATCTTATGAATTCCTTTCATAATCTTGTGTTTCGATAAGTTCCCCCTCATTCTTCTGAATTCCAATGAATATAGCCCAATAGTCCCAGTACAGTCAAGTCCCATTCCAGCATTTGAACACAAAACAATCTAAGCTGACACTCCAATGAGAAAATGTTACACTGTTTGAGGTGGGGGGAGGGTTTACTGTGAAGCCAGGACTTTGTCTCTACTAGGATTGTGGAATGATCACCAGTATTATTATTGGCAGATCCAACAGGATGATTAACTTGGTGAGGAAGTGGTCAAGTAAAGATGTACATTCTTGGTTCTCTCACAGGCAAGCCAATGGCTTAGTAGTATTACTGCTAGACTATTAATCCAGAAACACAGCTAATGATCTGGGGACCTGGGTTCGAATCCCGCCACAGCAGACGGTGGGATTTGAATTCAATGAAAAATATCTAGAATTAAGAATAGGCACCGGCACAATAGTTAGTACTGCTGCCTCAGCGCCAGAGACACGGGTTCGGTTCGGGCCTTGGGTCACTGTCTGTGTGCAGTTTGTATGTTTTCCCTACGGCTGCGTGGGTTTCCTTCAGGTGCTCCGGTTTCCTCCCACAATCCAAAGATGTGCAGGTTAGATGGATTGGTCATGCTAAATTACCCCTTAGTGTCAGGGGGATTAGCTAGGATAGTGCATGAGGTTATGGGGATAGGGCTTGGGTGGCATTGTGGTTGGTGCAGACTCAGTGGGCCAATTTGTCTCCTTCTGCACTGTCGGAGCCTACGTTACTGATGATCATGGAGCCATTGTTGATTGTCGGAAAAACCCATCCGGTTCACTAATGTTCTTTAGGGAAAGAAATCTGCCACCCTTACCTGGTCTGACCTACATGTGACTCCACAGCAATGTGGTTGACTCTCAACTTCCCTCCAAGGGCAACTAGCGATTGGCAACAGGGTCAGCCAGTGACCAATGAATGAATTTTTAAAAATCCAGTCTCCCAGAAGGAAAAGAAACAGCAAAATGGGGAAAAAGGATACTGGTCTTGTATAGTATAAAATGCAACACCAGTAAAGTAGGGAAATAATAATAATAACTGGTTTGAACTGTCTTTTTATTCTGGGCTGTCCATTAATAAAATACAAGTGGTTGTTCTCTGCTACGATAAGGGTATTATTTACAGTCTAAAGGGAAAACAACATCAAAGCTTGTCTTATTAGGATATTAGACACTGATCACTCTGGTGTACTAAGAAATACTGCTGCTAATATATTTAACATATTTTCCAAATCTGTTCCATAGTAAAATAGTTATAGCATCATTAATTATGGTAGTTATTCATTTATTAAACAGCCACACCATTAACATTAATAACACCTCCTCACACTCCACCATGAGATAAAAGACGGGCTCTCTTTTCCAGTGCGATGGTAAAGTGTTTTTAAATGAACATGCTCAGGCTGTAAAATAAATGATTCATTATATGGATGTTGGCAAGTAGAATTTTTTTTGGAGCAGGCGTAATCTTTGATATTTCCAAAATCTTTCTGTTTAATATCTAGGTGCGAGAAATTCAAAAGAACCCAACCAAGACATATGTATTTTTTGGGAAACCATTAAGGGATAGAGAATCTAAAGGCTTGGTTTAGGGGCTTAGATCATTTTCTCATAAGATATGTCTCCCAGTGACAATCTCAACCCTCTTTCATTCTTTAACAGTGTTATTTTTTCACTTTGTTTTTAAACATTGAGGAGGGGGACAGTACTACCTTTAAAACAAGCCTGCCCTTATGTCTTGTACCTTGGATTTGTCAGGTGAGATGCAGGGATTTTTATCATGACACGCGCTGGTATGATTATTTCTTGTATTGGATTTAACCCTGGACCTGGACAGGTCAGTTGATTAAGTACCTCTTATTCCCTTATGCTTTTAAAGGGGATAATTGATCATCAAGTTCACAATTCCCATGCTTTTTAGGAAAATTTATTCTATTCTTAGTGGATTAAGGGATTTGGCAGTCCTTATTCAGGATTCTCTTGAAGTTAACTTGCAGGTTGAGTTGGTAGTTAGGAAAACAAAGGCAACGTTAGCATTCATTTCAAGAGGACTAGAATACAAAAGCAGGGATGTACTGCTTAGGCTTTACAAGGCTCTGGTCTGACCCCATTTGAAATATTGTGAGCAATTTTGGGTCCTGTATCTAAGGAAGGATGTGCTGGTCCACAGAGAGGGCCCAGAGGAGGTTCACAAGAATGATCCCGGGAATGAGAAGCATTTGAGGACTCTGGGTCTGTACTCAATGGAGTATAGAAGGATGAGGAGGGGACCTCATTGAAATTTACAGAATACTGAAAGGCTTGGATGGAGCAGATGTGGTGAAGATGTTTCCATTATTAAGAGAGACTAGATTCCAAAGCCACTGCCTCAGAGTAAGGGATGATCCTTTAGAACCAAGATAGAGGAATTTCTTCAGCCAGAGGGTGGTGAATCTGTGGAACTCTTTGCCACAGAAGGCTGTGAGGCCAGGTCACTGAGTGTATTTAAGACAGAGGTAAGTAGGTTTTTGATTGGTAAAGGGATCAAAGGTTATGGAGAAAAAGCAGGAGTGGGTTCAGAAACATATCAGCCACAATTGAATGGCAGAGGAGACTCGATGGGCTGAATGGTCTAATTCTGCTCCTCTATCTTAGTCTTATGATTAAAATGGGGAAGACTTGAAAAGTCACTATCACCCCAAAGGTTAAATATTATGAAAGTTTCAGATATGGAGCATAACTGAAAGTAAGAAAGAAAATCTCCTGTGTCCTAACAAGTCAACTCTTTCTAAACTTACTGTGAAATTAACAAAAACTAAACTTATCTCCTAAAGGGAAGCTGTGCTTAATTTCTTCCCAATTATTGTGAAATAACACCACCTCTTCCAACCTTTCAATTATTTTGCTTCTAATCGATTTATATCTTGCAGCATTTCCAAAATTTAGATTGGTTGGCAAAAGAAGTGGACACAAACAGATTGAAAATTGCTGAACTAAGAGCTGGATTGTTGAAGTTTTTCATTTTGAACTCATCAGGACAAACACCAAATTTTAAATGATCCCAGCAATTCATTACCACAGGAGAAATTATGACAAGTTGACACTAACTGGCCATGGTATTGTCTTGGAGAATTCAATGAGGACCATAAGCTCCCCAGACTGCCAGGTAATTCCAAAAGGCACAAGGCCTGAACATAGAAGCTTAGGAACAGAGAAAATAGGTGTAGGAATAGACTATTCTGCCCTTCAAGCCTACACCACATTCAATATGATCATGCACTTTCAGTAACCCATTCTCACTTTCTCTTGATCGTGTTTAGGCACAAGGGCCACATCCAGCCCCCTCGAGCATAACTGGCCCTAACAGCTTTTTATGGTAGAGAATTCATTGAGTGAAGAAGTTCTTCTTCATCTTAGTCCTGAATGGTTTACCCCTTATTCTTAGACTGTGACCCCTAGTTCTGGGCTTCCCCAACTTATTCCTTTTATTTTATAGAAGTCTTTGCGTATGAATGTGTGCACAGCAAGCATAGATCAGTCACTTTATGAGCTACATTGATTCTCAAATTGGTTGTGTGACAATACCATGCCTTTAAGGAATGTATTGTAGTCATGTTTCTCTGCACATATTTCAAGCAATCCCCAGCATTTTGTAGTAGCTGTTTTGTCTGAAGCCAGTGTACTCTTGTTAGTGAAGCAGTATAATTGACATCATGTTCATTTAAATCTGAACTTACCCTACGTTCTGTTGTTTTAGTGTTTCCCTAGAATTGCAGAGTAGAGCCTGTTTGGGACAATTGACTGGTCGGGTCATATGACTGGGGACAGCCAGGCTTTCAAAGGATTCCAGTTTAGCTGTTTTTAGATACTGTTTGTAACAGAGAGAAAAGTATCCTTTCCTGTCTCTGAAGTCTGAAGACTGGAAGTTGTTGGAGACTAGGTTTATTTCTCTTGCTATCTTGGGGATATTTCCTTCTGAAAATGCCTGTTTGGATTTCTGTCTACAGGTTCTAGAAGCTGGAAATTTAGTATCATGTGACCATACTTGTTTTAGTGCTACCTCATTCTGAAGAATGTCTATGGGGTATTGCTTTTAAATTTGAACAACAGATAGCTAGCTGTTAAAATTATGTTGTATTATGTTTCAGTCTTGCAATTAGTAAACAATATGCTAATTCTTTTTGTTATATCCTAACTTTAAGAAGCTTTTATCAAACAAACAAAGTTTATTTATGACTCACTTGAATTATAGCTGGAATGAAATACCTTATGCTCACCAATACCAAAATCAAATGTAAAACTTAGGCTAACTTCACAATATATCTTGGAGTTTGTGGCCTGGGTCTTAACAGTTGTTAGTATAGCAATTAGCGCACTCAGGACTATTCAGCAAGTGCTGCCCAATTGCAGAAGCAACCAGTGGACATTTTTGTTTTGAATTTTGAGCATGGGATTGGTTGAGTACAGTGTGTACTCGGTCTATTATGACCAATTGAAGTAACATGCTGTTTGATTCAAGCAGCCAATCACTGGAAGGTACAGTCTGCAAACCATACCATCACAGCAGTGGCACAGTGGTTAACACTGCTGCTTCACAGCTCCAGGGATATGGGTTCGATTCCCAGCTTGGGTCACTGGCTGTGTGGAGTTTGCACATTCTCCCCATGTCTGTGTGGGTTTCCTCTGGGTGCTCCGGTTTCCTCCCACAGTCCAAAGATGTGCGGGTTAGGTTGATTGGCCACTGCTAAAATTGCCCTTAGTGTCCTGAGATGCATGGATTACTGCATAAATATGTAGCAATTTAGGGGTAGGGCCTGGGTGGGATTGTGGTCGGTGCAGACTCAATGGGCTGAATGGCCTCTTTCTGTACTACAGGGTTTCAATGATTTCTATGATCACACTGACATTGAAATTCATACACAATGTTCCTCAACAGTGTGCTGGGTGGAACATCTTTATGGATTGATGGCAGCATCATGTTGATAGAAAACAATGCTCATGTAGCCACTGCATAGCAGCCATGTTAATAAAGGTTTCCAAGAAGCATTATGTAGTTCACACTGAGCCACATAAGGAGATATTAGGGCAGGTGACTGAAAAGGTAAATTATAAAGGAGCAGATTAAGAGGAGGAGAGACAGGTGGAAATATGAAGGAAGGACATTGTAGAGCTTAGGCCCTTGTCAATCAAAGGCAAAGCCTTACTTTGGGTGGTAGAGGTTGCAGGTTTGGAAGGTGCTGCTTGTCAAGTTACTGCTGTGCATCTTACCTACAACCCTTATGCTTCCACTGTGTACTGGTGGTAGGGGGTAATGAATGGTTAAGGTATAGTATATTGCAAGATCTGAACCACATCTCTTGGGAAGGTACAAATGTTAGTTCAATAAAGGTTGACTGCAGCTGAGCACGTGCAAGATTACTCAATGCCCCACAACAGAAAGATGGTGGTAAGGATGGGATTCTCAAATACTCATCCAATAGATTGGGAAACAGATAGATAGGATGTCACAGAGAAGGAGATGGAGTTGGACTCAGCTAGAGAACAAGGAAACAACATATGGAAGATGAGGGCAATAGGGTTGAAGATATAATTCTAGCGTCTGCCAAAGAAACAGAAGTTTAAGGTTCACAACTTAATTTCATTTTTGCAGCAGTGCCTGTCATCTCAGAATAAGGTATTCCTAAATCACATTCCTTATTGATTGTAATGCTATGCAGTGTTCCAGTCTGAGGTGCAATTAGCATCAGAGAGGATTATGAGGATCCATCTTTTTGCTTCCTCTTGGTGATAGGAGAAGGGAATAAAGTCTTCCTAATCGGAAGGAATTAGCTGAAGAATCATACAAGCCATACAGTGCAGAAAGAAGCCATTTGGCTCATTGGATCTGCACCAACTTTCCGACAGAGCATATCCCCAGACTGAGCCCTCCACTCCAATCCTATTGCTCCCCAACTTACTCCACTAATCCCCCACCTTCACATCTTTGGACAGTAAAGGGCAATTTAGCATGGCCAATCCACCTAACCAGCACATCTTTGGACTGTGGGAGAAAACCCAGGGAAACCTATACAGACACAGGGAGAAAGTGTGGACTCTACACAGACTGTCACCCAAGGCCAGGATTGAACCCAGGTCCCTGGCCCTGGGAGGCAGCAGTGTTAACCACTGTGCCAAAAAAGATATGGTTAAACTGTACTGGGTTATTTACAGTAGGAATTAAGAATATGTCTGACGTTGAGGAAATGCTAAGAGAACACAAAGACCAAGCTACATAATCAGTCATTGCTATATAAAATTATTGTATCTCAGCAAGCAGATGCCTATATTCTTCCAAGACTCCTGTGAAGAAAGATTTATTTTCAGTCTCTGGGTTACCTGTGAATTATTTTGCACACAGAAGAAATGCCAGTATTTGCCAGAGAAATTAGTGAGTGAAGAAATGGGTAAGCATGTGCTGTTCAGTAAAGTGCTGAATTATATCATAAGTGGATCTAAACACTGATAATGAGAAATTACAAGAACACTTCAGACAAAATTGATTTGAATGCAGATGAAGACTGTCTCCAGTGGGGTTTGAGTATCATTATTCCACCAAAGTTTAGACAGGGGTGATTAGGGAAACTTCATCAAGAACACACACAGATCAGCAATATGAAAGCAGCAGCAGAATGCTAGAATCCCTGCAGTGCAGGAGGCCATTCAGCCCATTGAATCTGCACCGACCTTCGAATAGAGCATCCAGTTAGGCCCTTTTATGTAAGCCCGCAAGTTTTCCCCACCAATCCACATAACCCACACATCTTTCAACTGTGGGAGGAAACCGGAGCACTCAGAGGAAACCCACAGAGACACGGGGAAAACTTGGAAACTCCACACAGGCAGTCACACAAGGCTGGAGTTGAACCTGATCCTTGTGCTGTGAGTTGGAGTACCAACTATGAGCGGCATGGTGGCATAGAGGTTAGCACTTTGGCCTCTGTCAGGGACCCATGTTCAATTTTGGCTTTGGGTCACTGTCTGTGCAGAGTCTGCACATTCTCCCCATGTCTATGTGGGTTTCCTCTGGGTGCTCCAGTTTCCTCAGTCTGAAAGATGCACTGGTTAGATGCATTGGCCATGCTAAATTCTCCCAGTGTCCTCGAACAGGCAACTAAGGGATTTTCACAGTAGCTTCATTGCAGTGTTAATGCAAGCCTACTTGTGACACTAATCAAGAAACTTTAACCACTGTGCTATCATGCTGCCATTGAATAGATTTTGTTTAAAAATGTTTTACTCCATTCTTAAAGTTACAAAGCCAATGCTTAGAGTGGACTAGATAAACCTAAATCCATTCCTTGCTTGCTCCAAAAACCAAATTCAAAATCCATTTGACTTCAATGACGACCTCGTGTTGGAGGAAGGACTGATGGTGGCAAGGACGCAGAATGTATCCTAGATGGGGTCTTCAATGTCCATCACCAAGAGTGGCTCAATGGCACTACCACAGAGCTGGCCAGGTCCAAAAGGACATACCTGCTACACTGGCACAGCAACAGATGGCAAAAGAACTGAATAAAGGGATAAACATATTTGACCTCATCCTCAGCAACCTGCCTCCACATGTGCATCTGTTCTTGACAATATTGGAGGAGTGATCACTGCGGAGTCCTTGTGGAGACTCAGTCTAATCTTCACCTCCATTGATTGGGAAATTTGCAGACGATACACAAATTGGCCGTGTAGTGGACAGTGTAGAGGATAGCTGTAAGCTCCAAAATGGGTTGGAGGAGTGGGCAGGGAAGTGGCAGATGGAGTTCAACTTTGATAAGTTGAAGGTAATGCACTCAGGGAGGTAAACAGTTGTGGGGAAGACAAACAGAAGTAGATAGGTAGATGAAATTAGGTCTTGCTGTGCAAGTGTACAGCTCCCTAAACGTAGCAGTACAGGTAGATAAGGTTGTAAAGGAAGGCATAATGGAATGCACTCCTTCACTGGCAGAGGCACAGCATACAAAAGTAGGGAAATAATGATGGAACTGTATAAGACACTGGTGAGGCCATAACTGGAGTATTGTGTGCAGTTTTGGTCACTGCATTATAGAAGGACATAATTGATCTGGGGAGAATGCAGAGAAGATTTACAGCATATTTCCAGGGCTGGAGAATTGGAGCCAACTTCCAGTTCTTTAATCAAAGACTGCAAGGGACATTTTCTTTTCATAAATAAATATCCATTAGCTCTCCTAATTAACACTAGGTGGCTAGCATGAATAATTATCCTGTTTTCCCAGCACCTGAGCAGTATGCTCTCTAAACCACTCTTCCCACTCAGAAAGGACAGCAGGACTAGAGGGCACAGCCTCAAGATAAGGGGGGGAAATTTAGATCAGAGTTGAGGAGGAACTTCTTCACTCAAAGGTGGTGAATCTCTGGAATTCTCTGCCCGTTGAAGTGGTGGAGGCTACCTGGCTAAATATATTTAAGACACAGATAGATAGGTTTTTGGTAGGCAAGGGAATTAAGGGTTATGGGGAGAAAGTGGACCTGAGCCACTTCAGATCAGCCATGATCTTATTGAATGGCAGGGCAGGCTTGAAGGGCTAGATGGCCTACTCCTGCTCCTATTTCTTATGTAAACATACTGACTGTATCCCCTTAAGTCTATATATCTACAGCGAAAGCACCTATCAACACAGTAAGGTCATTCCTAATCTTCGTGGCCCCAAAGAAAAAGTTAAAGCCACCCATATCAAGGGCTCTGTTTCCCCTCGTCACCCACAAGCTCCTCCTGAAACCTCCTCCCTGCTCACTGGCAGAACTTCCAATGCTGCTGGATAACTAGAAGCCTCCCTGCTGGCTAACAGCAGACATCCCAACTGCTTCAGACAGAAAGCTGACCAGTGACACATACCATTCTGGGACTGACATCTAATTCATTGAGTGTGTTTTACAGTCATTTCCACACCACCACCTCCATCTGCTCCCTCGCTTGCTAAAACCTACTGGAGGTTAGAGTAAATGCCTTCATTTCAATCACCCCTAGCAAATTGTTAAATCAGAGAATGTTCTGTTCATTCAAATATTGGTCTTGATTTTTACAACAAGCTGCTCTGACCGTCATCAATCTTGACAGAAGTGATGAACCTTATCTGTTCCCCAAATAAATTAGCCTGTGGTCTGTTTAATAGTCCTGATTGAAGACAATGATCCAGTACAGTCCTATCAATTATACACTGCTTTCTTGGTCTGCTGCCAGTTACATTGGGTTTACTGATGCTACTACAGAATCTTATATGTTTTCCTTTACCCAGGTGTTGTTTATAGCATGTGGAGGATTCCTCTGAAAGATGGAAGGTACTCAGACGTGAAGCCCAAACTAACCTTAATCCCATCTTTATGGTCATGGATGTCATCATTTTCATATTTTTACCTGAGGTTTCCAATCTTTGACAACATACTGAAAAGATTTCATTCACCTTCATCTACATTTACTATCCTATCTTGTTCTAAGGATGTTTCTTGATTTGTCTGTGTTTTAGCTTAAAAAGTCTCAAATTAAACACTACAGACAACTCCTGTAATATCTATAAATATATTACACCATCACTTCATTTCATCTTATTTTACAATTCCTATAGTGCCAAGGTTGGCCATTCAGTTTGCTCCGACAACAATCACACCCAGGCCCTATTCCCGTAACCTCATTTACTCTGCTAATCTCCATAACACCAAGGGGTAATTTAGCATGGCCAATACACCTAACCCACACATCTTTGGGCTGTGGGAGGAAACTGGCACACTTGGAAGAAACCCACACAGACACAGGGAGAATTTGCAAACCCAAGCCAGGAATCGAACCCAGGTCCCTGGCACTATGAGGCAACACTGCTAACCACTGTGCCACCATGCCACCCTACTTTAGGATACTTCAAGAGTATGTGATTAGCGATAAAGTGCTTTGGAGCATAAGGGAGTGAGAGGTGCTATAGAAATGTGACCCTTTCTTATTGTGTAGCCATGTCTAATTTGTTTGGATTAGAGACTTGATTTTCTATTGGAATCATGCCAAGCATTTGGCATAACTCCAGGAGCTAGGCAAGATGTCACTCCTGGCATTCCTGTGCCAGGCCTGCACTCTCCTAATTGAGTCCAGGATTCTCAGTCAGACCTGGCAAGAACTTAAGGTATATCAGCCCTATGTGGTTGGTCACATTCCAATTACTGGCATACATCAGACTCCTTCCCCAAGACTTGCACCTGATGAATGCTGGTGTAGACCCTGGCATCCAGGATTGCTAAGGCAACAGGGAGAGCCTATTAAAATTCAAACCAGTCTGCACCATTGATCCCAGAGCACATCCTTGTCTTGTTTCCTCTGACTTTCCTTGTCTGACCAGCCCCGTGATCGCCAGATGCAATGGATGCGAATGAACAAAGCCTAATCTGGCCATCTGCCATCTCTTTTCAGACATATTCCAAGAGCCCTTCTTAAAATATCCCTAAACTGATCCCATAAAATTCCTTGGGTTAGGAGTGATGAAGAACAGATGCCAACGATACCCTGGGGATTCAACCAGCATTATCTAAAAGCCAAAATACCTGCCTGACAGACACATATCTGACCATTGCTAATAACCTCTCAAAATAGAAGGTGGCATGATTTCATTTCATGTATGGCCAATTTTAAAAATCAGTAATAAGACTAAGTATTAAAATAGACATTGTGTACAGTAAAACACTACACTTCAAAAAGTCCAGTTGTTCCTAAATTCCAGAGAAATGTAATTATAATGGACCACACTCACTCAGCATATAAAATTCTATGTCCTAAAGTCAAGGTGATGAAAATTTTTGAATAGTTTGATGAAGTATTCTGTTAGCTTCTTCAGTGATTTGTACTTCACAAAATGCTTCCGTTTCTTAAATGAAATGTTAAAAGAAATGAAAAATACAGCTATTTCAGCCTCCAAGCACATATGATGGAGTTATCAGGCCACTTGATATACTTGTTTATTCTCATCACAGCCTTTGCCCTTTGGTCAAAATACTTTAAAATTCTGTAGGGAATAAAATCTCGTGGTCCCGTTTGGAAAGTTCTAATTCGTAACAAGAAAACCAATGTTAATAGTAAAAAAACAAAGTTAACTTGCTCACAATGGCATAATATATAATCACTTCCACAAACACTGTCACATTGACAAACCATCATTAAGATTTGCTGTGAGGGACTTGGAGAAAAAAGGAAAACTTTGCATTTATAAAGCACCTTTCACAAACTCACCACCAATGATGACCACTGACAATACAGATAAGGCAGCAGCCATTTTGCACTAAGCAAACTCCCACCCTCTTTTAAAGTCAAACCAAATAAACAAACTCAAAGTAAATTAGGACAAAGTGTAAAAGGGGCAGCTCCCCAAAAGGAAGGGGAACAGCCCAAACAGTAACAAAGTACAAAGGAAACTTAAGAAACATCAAATTAAAATGTGATTATTTGGGTCAATAACACACCCCATCCCCTATGGTGTCCAACAAGCACAAAAGGTGTCAACTGCACCCATGGACACCACACACCCCCTCTCCAGGGACACCTGGCCACAAGCTTAGCCACAGTGGAGGGGCAGATAGTCAGGGTGGACAGCCCCCTCGATCACCTGCTGCCTGGACCTGTAAATGACACATTTTGCCAGGCCCAGGAGCAAGTTCACAAGGAGGTCACCATCCCAACCTTCCCCTCTCCATACCAGGCGTCTGTAGATCAGGAGCATGGGGCTGAAGTGCAAATGAAACATCAATAAAAGGTTCATTCAGAAAAGCAAAAAGGGAGTGCAACCTAAGACAAAAAACAGAGACATGGTCCACAGACTCCACAAAGCCACAGAAGGGGATAAGCTTTGGAGCCCATGAACCAGTGAATCCTACAATTGTATAATGGCCAGGCAGGATTTTATCCCCTCCCTCCACCAAACTCAAAATGATTTCTCAGCAGGAACTCTTCAAAGTACAGTTAATGGAAATACAACAAAGCTTACTCCAACTTACAAATCAAGAAAGGGTTTAATAAAGAAACATCATTATTCCACAGTAGCAGCCTCACACTGGGCCACTCCAAACTTCCCACAATGCTACTTAGTTCCTTATTTATAGCGAATCAGTTGGTCAGCTGACTATTACATCGCTCTGTAATTGGTTCCATGTTTTAGTGGGTCAGCTGACCCTTACATCTTGTTCCCATTGGGTCACATTTTCCTGCAACCATGTGTAACAATTCCTGCACTGGCCACATAACCCTTTTCGTTTTATTCTTATGTTTGAGGTGGACAACATTGCAAATTCTGGCTGGTGCAGCACATGATGGTTTGAGTTATAAGGAGAGGCTGGAGCGTAGGAGGCTGAGGGGTGATCTTATAGAGGTCTATAAAATAATGAGGGGCACAGATCAGCTCGATAGTCAACATCTTTCCCCAAAGGTAGAGGAGTCTAAAACTAGAGGGCGCAGGTTTAAATTGAGAGATACAAAAGTGTACTTGTACACAGAGGGTGGCGAGTGTCAAGAACAAGCTGCCAGAGGTAGTAGTAGAGACGGGTACAATTTTGACTTTTATACAGTTACATGGGTAAGGTGGGTATAGAGGGATATGGGCTAAGCATGGGCAATTGTGACTAGCTTAGTGGTAAAAAGAAAGGGTGGCATGGACAAATTGGGCTGAAGGGCCTGTTTCCATGCTGTATCACTCCATGCTGTGAAGCCATCTTCTTACTGGCAGGAAAACTGAGTGGGATGCTAGGCTACTTGGGGGGGGGGGTACGGTATTAATAGTTGACTGCGTAGTTGGTCCTCGGTCATGTACTGACTTGGCAAGTGCATATGGGGTCCCCCCCTTCCCTGAAGGGCATTACTAGCTGGATAATGTCCCAGGAAGGAGCTCTGGAGGTCTCATACCTATTTCCAAATGGGTTGGGGCACAGTGGGGAGAGTTTCCCCGTCCCGTCCGCCACGGGGAATCGTACGCCCTCAGGCGGGATTTTCCCCTTTTTGGGGCCAGCGTGGCCAGGAAATCCTAGCCTGTCTCTGTAAGAGGGGGGGGGGGTAAACCGCCCCTTAGTGTCAGGGGAACCGGCAAGGGAAACGCATGGGGTTATGGGGATCGGTCCTGGGTGGGATTGCGCAGACTCGATGGGCCAAATATCCTCCTTCTACATTGTAGGGATCCTGTCCTAAGAGACCTCACAGAGAGAGAGAGAAAGCTTGCTGACAATGCAAAGTGGCTGAAGACTGCACCCAATCTGTCAAACCAACCACACCCCCACCTTCCCCAATGCCCTGCCCTGGGATTCCCTCCATGCTCCCAGTTGATATTCCCACTTCCCAGCAGCACCCAGCTCTGAACAACGTTTGGTCTACTCACCGATGAATAGTATGGGGAAGGTGATGAAGAGGAGGAAGACGTGAGGGACGAGGTTGAGAGCATCCACGAAGCAGCCGTTGTTTAAGACGCCCCCGTCGACATTGTAAGCTTCGGCTGTGTCATTGCCACAGAAAGCCGGGGCCATGTCTTTCCGGAGTGGGTGGGTGGGTGGGTGAGAAGGAGTGGGTGGGGGGGGTGGAGGTGGTGAAATCAAGCCGCGATCTTCAACCCATTCATTCCCCGCGAGTGCAGGAATGACCAGGCGGCTCTTTATATAGTCCTGGTCCCAGCGATGCGAGCCCAGTGTGTGGGGGGGGGGGGGGGGGGAGCTCAGCCGCCCCCTCCTGGACTGCAGACACTCACACTTGCTTCTGTCCAAAGCCAAACCCGACTGCAAACACCCTCCCGTCCTCTCCAGCGATTATTCCAGCCGGCTGTAAATCCAGTCCGTCACTCGCTCCCTATCGCCCCGCAATCAACTGCGGCCAACTCTCGCCTCTCTGATCCATTCATCCGGCTCCGGGATAACATTGAAATGGCTCACTCGGGCCGGTGGACAGTCAGGAAGGGTCGCTTTTGCCTCCCAGCGTCTGTCAAAGAGGATGCAGGAATGATGTGTTAACCTCAGGTTATCTCTGCCTTGCAGTTGTCTCTCTGTGGGGAGGGAGGGGGGTATTTTAAGTCTTTATAATTGAGCATTTTAAATAATTTGCCTGCTACTTTAAATCGATTACCCTCTCATAAAGGGGTCACGGCACAGGTGAATCATTCAGCCCATCGTGTCTGTGCTAGCCCTTTGAAGGAGTCATTCACCTCATGCCGCTCCCCCCATCTTCTCCCCACACTCAAACATATTACTCCTTTTCAGGTAGTAATTCAATTCCCTCTTGAGTATCTCGATTAACTCTGTCTCCACCACAGTCTCAGACAGTACATTATAAATCCTAACCACTCACTGTGTGAATCTGTCTCCACCACACTCTCAGACAGTACATTATAAATCCTAACCACTCACTGTGTGAATCTGTCTCCACCACACTCTCAGACAGTACACTCCAGATCCTAACCACTCGCTGTGTGAATCTGTCTCCACCACACTCTCAGACAGTACGTTCCAGATCCTAACCACTCGCTGTGTGAATCTGTCTCCACCACACTCTCAGACAGTACATTCCAGATCCTAACCACTCACTGTGTGAATCTGTCTCCACCACACTCTCAGACAGTACATTCCAGATCCTAACCACTCGCTGTGTGAATATGTTTCCTACAGACTCTTAGACAGTGCATTCCAGACCCTAATCACTTGCTGTGTGAGTCTGTCTCCACCACACTTTCAGACAGTACATTTCAGATTCTAACCACTCATAGTGTGAACCTATCTCCATCATGCTCTCAAACAGGACATTCCAGAACCTAACCATGCTCTGTGTGAATCTGTCTCCACCACACTCTCAGACAGTACATTCCAGATCCTAATCACACATTCTATGAATCTGTCTCCAGTATACTTTCAGACAGTACATTCCAGATCCTAACCACTCGCTGTGTGAATCTGTCTCTACCACACTCTCAGACAGTACATTCCAGATCCTAACCACTCGCTGTGTGAATCTGTCTCCACCACACTCTCAGAGAGTACATTCCAGATCCTAACCACTCGCTGTGTGAATCTGTCTCCACCACACTCTCAGACAGTACATTCCAGATCCTAATCACACATTCTATGAATCTGTCTCCAGTATACTTTCAGACAGTACATTCCAGATCCTAACCTCTCACTGTGTGAGTCTGTCTTCACCACACTCTCAGACAGCACATTCCAGACCCTAACCACTCGCTGTGTGAGTCTGTCTCCACGACACTCTCAGACAGTACGTTCCAGATCCTAACCACTCGCTGTGTGAATCTGTCTCCACCACACTCTCAGACAGTACATTCCAGATCCTAACCACTCGCTGTGTGAATCTGTCTCCACCACACTCTCAGACAGTATATTCCCGATCCTAACCACTCGCTGTGTGAATCTGTTTCCTACAGACTCTTAGACAGTGCATTCCAAACCCTAATCACTTGCTGTGTGAGTCTGTCTCCACCACACTCTCAGGCAGTACATTTCAGATTCTAACCACTCATAGTGTGAACCTATCTCCATCATGCTCTCAAACAGGACATTCCAGAACCTAACCATGCTCTGTGTGAATCTGTCTCCACCACACTCTTGGACAGTATGTCCCAGATGCATTAGAGTTGGTTATGGGGGTCACATGTTTTCCAAATTAGACATGGGCCATCCTTGCCTCCAACTGGATCTTGCGGTGACATCCAAGAAGTATACCATCATAAGTACTCACAAAGGATTGGATGAGTACTCTCGCTTGACTTTTGGGGTGTTTTCTGTTTGTGCCATTTTTTCAAAGGGAGATAGAGAACATCCTTCAGGTGATGCCCAGAGTGGCAGTCCAGGTGGAGAACATTTTAGTCTCAGGAGCTACTCTGAAGAAACATTGGGAGTGTTTGGAGGAAGCTTTTATCTGATGTTGGTGTCTGATTAAAAAGGGAAAAATGAATTTCGCAGGTAAACGAGGTGACATAACTTAGATACAGAGAAGACAAGGGTGGGATACACCCTGTCAAAGAGAAAGTAAAGACCATAAAATGGGCTCCAACTACAAGGAACACAATGCAGTTGAAATCTTTCCTAGGGGTCATAAATTACTATGGAAAATTCATACCAAATTTGGCCGCCCTGCTGAGACATTTCTACACATTGTTTAAAAAAATCAGAAATATTTGTGGCAAATACTACAAGAGAAAGTTTGTGCAAACCACAAACCACAAATACTGTCAACAAATGTACTAGCCCATTATGACGCTCAGAGACCATTCTTTGTAATGTATGGTAAAATATTTCACCAGTGCGTCTACGATCGGCAATTCACCATAGTAACCGACCACAAACCTCTGTTGGGCCTCGTCAAGACAGACAAGTTGATTCGTCCCATCTCCTCAGCCCAGACCAACACTGGGCACTGCCTTTAGATGTATATGAATATACCTCAGAACATTATCCAGGGAGACAGCGCGGGTGCCTTGAGCTGGCTACTGGGCCCACTAACCTATCTTCTCCAAAGATGGATGAAGTCATCATGATTCTCAACTTCATGGACATTCCGCCAGTATCCACCAATCAAATCCAGGCATGGAGCCAAAAGGACCTTACATTGGTGAAACAATATTCATAGAATCCCTTCAGTGCAGAAGAAGGCCATTCATCCCATCGAGTCTGACCGACCACAATCCCACCCAGGCCCTATTCCCATAGCCTCACATATTTTACCCTGCTAATCCCCCTGACACTAAGGTACAATTTAGCGTGGCCAATCAACCTAACCCGCACATCTTTGGATTGTGGGAGAAAACTGGAGCACCCGGAGGAAACCCATGTAGACACGGGGAGAATGTGCAAACTCCACATAGAAAGTGACCCAGGCCAGAATTGAACCTGGGTCCCTGGCGCTGTGAGGCAGCAGTGCTAACCACTGTGCCACCCATCATTATCATCCTAAAAGGTAGACCACAAGGACACCGGATGGGGAATTTGAAACTTTATCTCTCTAACTATCAGGAGTTGAGTATAGAAGATGGCATCAGCTTATGGGGACCCTGGGTGGCTGTTCCATATCCAGGGCAGTGACCAATATTTCAAGTATTGCACAATGGCCATCCAGGAATTTCTAAAATGAAAATGCTCACAAGGCGGTAAGTCTGGCGGCCTGGCACAGACAACGGTATCAAAAACCTCGTCAAGTGGTGCAAAACTTGCCAAGAAAACAGAAGTGTACTCGAATACACAAAATATCCACTGAATTGACACTCAAAGCCCATGCATGTTACCGGTGTGCAAAGCCAGGGTATTCTGCTGCCGAATGCTGCAGTATAGAGGTGCAATGTCGAAGGGAAAAAGAGACACATGGACCAGGAAGAAAAAGCAAGCTAAGAATAAAAGTAATAAGCAAGAACGAACCAAGGCAATTTTTAAACAAAACAAAAGAAGAAATGTCCATGTTGAACAGAGCAAAGAGACACACAGTCAGAGGATAAGTTATGAGTACATGAGCTAGCCATCGTTGATACTGTGTGGAGATACTGAGTTTAAGTCCAACCGATTTATTTGATAGTAAATGCTTAATCCTGGTGTTGTCACTGTGTTTACCCCAGTCCAACGCCGGCATCTCCACATCATGGAGATACTGAGACACTGCACTGTTGGAAGGACAGCCAGTAATAATGGAAATTGACCCTGGGACAGCAGTCTCCCTGGTGCCAGAGATTATCTACAGTGAGAAACTCCAACACATCCTCTTAAGGCCATCAAGGAAGACGTACATTGGCGAAATGGTTCCTCCGAAGGGCACATTGAAGTGGCTATGCAACTTAATGGGCAAACAACAGATCTGTCACTACACAGAGCGAAGGGAAACTGTCCAGCATTGATGAATTGTACATGGCTGGAGAAGATTCACCTGAACTGGATTGAAATCAACGTGATAACTAATGGAGAATGAAGTCTCACATAAATTTCAAAGAAGTTGCATTCACAATGGAGTATTTGGGAGCCTGAGGGACAGTACAGTCACACTGAAACTAAAAGTCAGAAGCCAAGCAAAATGCTTCAAGGTAAGGTCTGTACTGTGTGCTATTAGGCCAAAGATGGAGGCTGACCTGGAGTAACTGGTGAAGGCTGGAGTTCTAGAACCTGTCAGCATCAGTGAATGAACCACACCTATTGTTCCAGTCATCAAGAAAGATGGATCTGTAAGGATTTGCAGGGACCTCAAGCTCGCCATAAATCCAGTGTTATGTACTGAACAGTACCCATGACCTTATATTGAAGACCTGTTTACGGGATTGGCAGAAGGCCAACATTTCAGCAAAATTGTCCTGAGCCAGGCCTACTTGCAGACAAATGTGGACAAGAAGTCACAGGGGCTCCTGACAATCGTGGCACACAAGGGCTTGTTCTCTTATTGAAGACTCCCTTTTGGTATCCTGCATTGTTTCAAAGAGATAATGGATCAGATCCGGAGTGGACTGAATGGAGTCCAGTGCTATCAGAATAACATCCTCGTCACCAGAAAAGACGAAGAGGGACACCTTCAAAATGTGGGTGCCACTCTCCAGAGATTGGAAGTCTATGGCTTAGAGTCTGTAAGGACAAGTGTGAATTCATCCCATGTGCCGTTGAGTATTTGGGACTGGCCTTCACCAATCTCTTTCTAAGGTTAAGGCCATTACAGAGGCATCTACACTCAGAATATTAACCAGCTACACTCCTTCCTGGTTTTGTTGAACTATTATGGAAGATTTGTCCCAGACTTGGCAATAATTCTAAAACCATTACATGACCTTTTGTGTAACAACAAGGCGTAGAAGTAGTCAGATCAAAACAATACCACTTTCACGTAAGCTAAAGAAGCGTTGGTTAAGTCAGAAACTCTCACGCACTTTGATTCTATTTTACCCATACATTTAGCTTGTGATGCATCTCCTTATGGTGTAGGAGCAGTAGTCACCCACAGCATGCCATTGGCGAAGAAACACCCATTGGATCATTTCTGGAGTCAAGAAATTTCATCAGGTCCTGTGTGGGAGCGAGGTGACATTGTATATGGAATGTCATCCACTCACTACTATTTTAGGACCACGCACAGGAATTCTGTCATGTGCGGCAAGTTGAATGCAAAAATAGATATTGCTTTTGACAGCACATACTTACACCATTAAATATTGACAGTCATGTCTACATTCTAACATAGATGGACTTTCAAGGCTGCCATTACCAGGCAGTTTGTCAGACAGTGTGGAGGGGAACATTTTGACCAAGTAAATAAGACACCTGTCACTTCTAGACAAGCAAGAAAACACACTTGGAGCAATCCTGTGCACTCAGAACTAATGGAGATGGCTATAGGAGGAATAACTTTGCAACTAACACTTAACCTGAAACTGTGCTATTCCAAGAGATTGGAGTTATCAATAGAGTCAGGATGTCTTCCATGTGGGGCTCAGAATGATTATTCCAGGCATTGAGGAAGTGGGTGTCGGAGAAGCGATACAAAGACCATTGAGGATTGTACCCATGAAGGAATTGGAAAGAAGTTATTCCTGGTAGCCTGGACTGGATTTGGAAATTGAAGAGAAATTGACGACATGTTCATCTTGCGCAAAGGTAAAAAACCTGCCACCTTTATCACTGCTGCATCCATGGGAATGGCCTGAAGAAGCTGGGCAGTGTGTGCATGTGGATTTTGCAGGACCTTTTGAAGGACATATGGGCCTGTCGCTTTTAGCCTGAATCTTGGCTTAAGCCCATTATGCCCCGCACACGCGTGTTGGGATAACACGGAAGTCCCGACACACGCGCACAGAAAGAGGGTCAATTTTGAACCTCCAATTGAGGCCTGGGACACTGCCAGTGTGGAAACACTGAGCTGCAATTGGGCCCTAACTTCCATCACTTGCGCTGATGATAGGTGATATTTATTTGCACTCTTATTTTTTGGTCTAAGTGCAGCGGATCGAGGCAGCAGACGTTCTTTGGGAAGATTAATTTTTTTGTAAATGTTTTAAAAGGATGTTTAACAAATGCGTAATGCACAGAAAGTGAAGGAAGGATGTTTAAAAAAATGTTTTTACAACTCTCAAAAAATACTTTCATATGTAACAAGGTGGATGTTAGTGTCTGGAATAAACTTCAGCTAAATCCATTTTGCTATATATTTTAAACAGTGTTTATCACAATTTTAAGAGTTTCCCTGATGCAATTTGGCTGGTTCAAATGCTTTAGGAAAGTGTATTCTTTAAGACAACATATGCAAGTCTCTTGTAAGTTGATCTGCACTATCTATCTCCCTCTCCCCTTCCTCCCTCCCTCGATCCCTCTCCTCTTCCCCCTTCTCTCCGCCCCTTTCCCATCCCACCCTCTCCCTTTCCCCCCTACTCCCTCCCTCTCTCCTCTTTATTTCTCCTACAACCTCCCTTGCTCCTCCTTGCCCCTCCTTATATCCCTCCCTTACCTCCTTGTTCAGGGACAACCAAACTGTTGTGTTAATGTGTGAAAATATTTTATTGATTGTTGTTAGAGAAAAATATATATTTTGTAAGAAATTTGAAAAGATGGGGCAATCGAACAGAATGCCAGGGTACAGTTGTTAAAATAAAATGTTGAGTTCAATGTTAACATGGTATCAAAGTTTTGTATTTTTAACTTTATTTGTCAATAAATATTTTCTATCAAACTACAAAATTCTACCAAAGGTTTATTGAAACAAATCAAAGCATTTGAACATGTTTAAATATTGTTCTTTGTTCTTTGAAATTATACAAATGCTTGATTGAACAATGCAGAACAATTAAATATGAGAATTATAAATGAAGTAAGCAAGGCAGATGAACACTAATGATAAACTTTCCATGGTCCAAAATGTGAACACTCTTTTGTTTAATCTCATGCAGATATCCAAATCACGGCCCATGATGTTCTGACCTCTCATCTTGCCAATTACAGTTTCAGTTTCCATATTCTAAATTAAAACATATCAACACTTACAAGCATGCCAAATGCAAAGTCATAAAATAATACAATGCAGATTTAAGTAACTGTTTCACAGGCAGCGCAGTGGCACTGCTGCCTCATAGCTCCAGGGAGCCAGATTCAATTCTGGCCTCAGGTGACTGTCTGTGTGGTGTTTGCACACATCCTCCCCGTGTCTGCACAGGTGTCCACCGGGTGCTCCAGTTTCCTCCCACATCCAAAATTGTGTGGTTAGGTTGATTGGATATGCCCAATTGCCCCTTAGTGTTAGGGGGATTAGCAGGGTAAATGCAGGGGGTTACGGGGATAGGGCCTGGATGGGATTCTTTCTGGTGCAGATGGGCCAAATTGCCTCCTTCTGCATTGTAGGGATTCTATGATTCTATGCAATCAAACACTTTTAAGCATGCCCCACATTAAGTTATATAACAATATAATGCAGATTTAAATAGTAGTTTCACAAATTAGAACAAATAACAAAACTTACTTCATAGAATCCTTACAGTGCAGCAAAGGGCCTTTTTGTCCATCAAGGTTGCACTGATAACATTTCCACCCAGCCCTATACATTTATACATTAGATAATACTGATCTTAAATGAGCGAATAAGAATAGGATTAATTACTTAAAATAAATAGTAAAAACAATTTAAAAGCTTCAACATACCTTTTGTAACAGCAGGGAAATCCTTCTCTGTTTTCAATGTAAAACTGTTATTTCCAAATTGGAACTCGATAGACTTTGCCAGTCTGGCTGGGGATGTGATTTGCGTCCTCCTGTGTTGCGCTGGGATCTCTGCAGATGGTTCTGCTGAGGACCGAAGGCTGCTGCTTCCATTGGGAGTTCCAGTACAACTTTTCAGGACAAGTAAGTGCCCAAAAATGGCTTTTATTTCTAGCGGACCACAGCTTTCTGCCAGCTATCAGAAGTTATGGGACATATTCCGAGTAATGGTTGATACCAGATGTTGCTGTGATCGGAGAAGGCTATTGAGAAGGTAGGAGAGGTACTACAAAAGTTCATGATTCCAAATAAACCTGTTGGACTTTAACCTGGTGTTGTGAGACTTCTTACTGTGCCTACCCCAATCCAATGTCGGCATCTCCACAGCGTTATACAAGTTCAACATGACCTCCTTATTTTGTACTCACTGACCCTATTAATAAAGTCTAAGGTACTATATGCATCGTCAACTGCCCTCAAAACCAACCCTGCTTTCTGCAAATGACTTATGTACATGTACAATGAGGTTCCTGCAGCTCCTTTTGATCTCTTTTTATTTTTATATGGTCTCTCCACATTTTTCTTGCCAAAATGATTCACATCTTATTTCCCTATATTGAACTTCATCTGCCACTTGTCTGCCCAATTCACCAACCTGTCTATGTCCTTTTGAAGTTCAAGGCTATCCTCATTACATTTGACAACTGTTCCAATTTTCAAATCATCACAGATTTTGAAATGATGCCTTGAATAGTATGGTGTATTCATTAATATATATCAGGAAGAAAATCCCCATTTTCTTGGTGTGGAAGACTTGTTTCATGTTCTATTCTGAACCCTTCCTACACCTCTCCAATCATCTCCCAATTCCAAGTTCCACTGGTGTCTCAAGCAATTCAAAAAGTAGCGTAATTACTTAAATTATTTTTATATGTTTATTGTTAGTGGAACTATAAAATTAACCAGGCAGGAGAAGCTGCTTTCATTTTGTTTTTAAACTAAAATTGAATTTTACATTTTGAGAATTCATCATTAGTAATGTGCCTTTATTTAGATGTATCGCCATTCAATAGGATGCATTTGATTGCAAAAGAGTCATCTTAACTTTGCCAGTCATAGAATCATGGAATCCCTACAGTGCAGAAGGGGACCATTCAGCCCATCGAGTCTGCACTGACCACAACTCTGCCCAGGCCTTATCCCCATGTATTTATTCTGCTAGTGCCTCTGACACTAAGGGGCAATTTAGCATGGCCAGTCGGCCTAACCCACATAACCTTGGACTGTGGGAGAAACCCACGTAGACGTGGGGAGAACTCATGTGCAAACCCAAATCCCTGGAGGCAATAGTGCTAATCTCTGTGAACAGTCATTACACACAAAGCACTTTTATCAGATTTAAAACAGCCAAGCTTAAATCATAAGAAATAAAACAGACCTACTCATTTGCCGTGAACACTTTTCATCTTCTAGAACTTAAATAAGTCTTTTTTTTCCCATTCTTTTAAGTTACAAAGCTAATGCTCAGGATGGACCGTGCGAACCCAAGACCATTCCTTGCATGCTCCAAAAACCAAATTCAAAATCCAGTTGAATCCAATTCATGGCCACCACAAGAGAGACAAACAAGATCCAAGCTGCAAGAAAGAGCGTTGCACCCCAACTTGAACTTGATCTAATGCTTGATCTTAGCCAAATTTCTTTTTATATACTTTATTCCAATTCAATCCAACCAAATCAAATCCAATTCAGAGTCCCAACGAGTTGGGACATTCCCGATCCAAGCTGACAAGACAAGGCTCGCACCCCCTGTCTTGGGCTTGATCTACATGATCCAAGCTGATTGGAGTAGGTATAGCTCCTCCTCCAAGGCTTGATCTCATTTGCATCTTAGCCAAAAGGCCAAGAAGCCACTTTAAAAAATTGCTTCAAATGAAGCTGAAATGTAACCTAATGACTTCAGCCGAGTGCAGCATGTCCATACTACACTTGATCTTAGCCAAAAGGCCCAGAAGCAAGACTGTTACTCATACAAGATCGTCACTAATAAATCCAGAAGAGGATTCAAAGAACAAAGAACAACACAGCACGGGAAACAGGCCCTTCGGCCCAACGAGCCCGCGCCACCATTTTAACATTGTGAGTCCCCCCTTCCATCCGCGACCCTTGTCTACACTTCTGGCACTCCACAGTGGAAACCAGTAGGAAGCTCTTTATCCTGAGAGCGGGTAGAGTGTGGGACTCACTATCACAGGAAGGATTGAAGTGAAAGTTTAAAGGAAAGCACATGAAGGAGAAAGGAATCGATGGCTGGAGTTCTCTGGCTGTTCACACTGACGGGATTCTCCGGTCCCTGGCAGTGCATCCCCGCCCACAGGTTTCCCGGCAGTGTGGGGTGAAGATAGTGGGAAAATCCATTGACCGCAACAGGATCAGAAAATCCCGCCGGTAGCAAACACAGCACACCGTCTTCCACTGCCGGGAAAGACACGTCGGGGGGACGGGGGGGGTGGGGTGGTGAAACCAGAGAATATTGCTCAATATGTTGATTGGGTGAGATGCAGAGGGGTGGGAGGGGCTCCTGAGGAGCGTAAATGCCAGCATTGGTCTGAATTCTCTGTTAATATTTTGTAATAGAATCATAGAATCCCTACACTGCAGAAAGAGGCCATTCAGCCCATCAAATCAACACAATCCCACCCGGGCCCTATCCCCATAACCCCATGCATTTTCCCAAGCTAGTCCCCTGACATGAAGAGTGAATGTAGCATGGCCAGTTTACCTAACCTGCCCATCTTTGGACTGTGGGAGGGAACCGGAGCACCCGGAGGAAACCCACGCAGACACTGGGAGAGAACATGCAAACTCTGCACAGACAGAGACCCAAGGCCGGGAATCGAACCTGGATCCCTGGAGCTGTGAGGCAGCAGTGCTAACCACTGTGCCACTGTGCCGCTGGGGGGAGCCATGAATTGAATTTAATTGAAATTTGTAATGATTTGTAACAGCATGAAATAAAGGACATGTTTCTTTCAATGATTCCCAGTTTTATTTACCTTACTGAGGTAGCATTGCCTATAAGTTAGATGAAATATATGAGCTGAACAACAATGTTACATCAGCTTTGTTAATCGGGGCCAGTTGCTAGTTATAAAAGTGATTTGCCTTACGACTATAGTCTGAATTTCCCTAAATATGAACACTTCTTTTCTCAGAGATCAGAAGGGTTTCAAATAGGTTTTGAGGTGGCACTTAAAACATTAACTGCGTAGTAACTGTGTAGGACTAGAGGGCACAGCCTCAGGATAAAGGGGGGGGAGGTTTAGAACGGAGTTGAGGAGGAACTTCTTCACTCAAAGGGTGGTGAATCTCTGGAATTCTCTGCCCGTTGAAGTGGTGGAGGCTACCTCGCTCAATATTTTTAAGACGCGGGTAGATAGGTTTTTGATAGGCGAGGGGATTAAGGGTTATGGGGAGAGGGCGGGAATGTGGAACTGAGCCACGACAGATCAGCCATGATCTTATTGAATGGCGGGGCAGGCTCGAGGGGCTAGATGGCCTACTCCTGCTCCTATTTCTTATGTTCTTATGTTCTTAACACTCTGGATCAATCATCAGGTGTTGTCCAATCATGGAATCACATTGAATATTAGACATTATGTTCTTATTTCTGTAAGCTCTTGCTAGTTAAATACATTAAATGGATTATAGAATTGGATAACACAACACTGGCATCTATCCTGCAATGTGGACAATTGCCCAGGTACACAAGATACTGGACAAATCCAACCTGGCCAATTGCAGCCCAATCAGTCTACTCTCGATCATCAGTAAAGTGATGGAAGGGGTCATCAGCAGTGTTATCAAGCAGCACCTACTCAGCTATAACCTGCTCACTGATGCTCAGTTTGGGTTCTGTCAGAGTCACTGGGCTTCCATCCTCATTACAGCCCTGGTTCAAACGTGGATAAAAAAGCTGAATGCCAGAGGTGAGGTGAGAGCGACTGCCCTTGACATCAAGGCAGCATTTGACTGAGTATGGCATCAAGGAGCCCCCAGCAAAACTGGAGTCAATGGGAATCAGGGCTGTGGCCAAAAGGGGCCACCAAAGATAGTGATTGCAAAGCATGATGGGATATGATGGCCAACTGTGCGTAAAAGTCTGAGACAAGTGGGCCGCAATCTTAAACATCAGGAATACACAGGAAATAGGCTATCCAGAAGACAATGAACACTCGCTTGTCAAACATACTTATTTTCCAGACAAAAGGGTGCCTTAACACTTGATTTGGGAGGGGGGTATGTGACCTACGTGCCTCCAGCACCCACAGGCATGGCTACGTGGTACACAACCCAAAATCTGTATGCCAGCACCCGATTGGACTCCATCGATTAGAGTGATCGAACGGTGAGCGATTAATTGGTAATGATCGAGGACCCACCCTAAAGGGGGCAAAATACTCCTGGGAGAGAGGTGCCATGCAATATACTACCAGCAGCAGCGACCTGAGAGAGCAACCACAGTGACGGACAACCTTGGACCATCCAGAGGAGAAGAAGGAAGAACAGACCAGACCCAGAAGAAGAGGATCAGACCAGATCAAAGAGCAGACTATACCGTGGAGATTGCAGAGACCGGCACGTGGATACAGGCCAATATCTGCTTGGGTACTTGTCAGCCAGTCAC
Source organism: Carcharhinus amblyrhynchos (assembly GCF_965287045.1). NCBI lineage: Eukaryota > Metazoa > Chordata > Chondrichthyes > Carcharhiniformes > Carcharhinidae > Carcharhinus > Carcharhinus amblyrhynchos. The sequence goes on along the minus strand of NW_027650084.1, from coordinate 97,036 downwards.
ATTTAAGTCAAACTCTAGCGTTCTTCTAGAAAAACTTCTTCTAGTGAAACTTCTGATTGTTCTGTAAAATAACTATCGTAATTAATATTGTGTGCAATAATGAATAAATGATATTGGGTGATTAAGATGCCGACTCGAGTTGTTTATCCACCGTATAAGGGTTAGAATATACTGTGCAGCAAGGCACAACAGGGGGGAAACTGGTTGGAGTCATACCTGATGCATAGGAAGTGGTTGTGGTGGTTGGAGGTCAATCATCTCAGCCCCAAATCATCACTTAGGAGCTCCTCAGGGTTCCGAACATCTCCAACTGCTTCATCAGTGAGTTTCCTTCAAACACAAGGTGGGGAAATATCTTGATGATTGCACAATGTTCAGCACCATGCGTGACTCCTCAGATACTGAATAAGTCCGTGTCCAAATGCAGCAAGACCTGGACAATTTCCAGGCTTGGGTTGACAAATAGCAAGGAACAGTCACACAAATGCCAGATAATGACCATGTCCAACAAGGAAGGACTTAATCATCACCCCTTGACATTCAATGACATCACCATTGCTGAATCTCCCACTGTCAATATCCTGGAGATACCATTGACCAGGAATGGAACTGGACTAACCATACAATACTGTGGCTACCAGAACAGGTCAAAGGTTCGGAACTCTACGGGACTGACTCACCTCCTGACTCCCCAAAACCTGTCTATAGGGCACAATGTGAGTACTTCACTTGCCTGAATGAATGAAGCCCCAACACCATCCAAGAAGCTCAACACCCTCAAGGACAAAGCAGCCCACTTGATTAATTCTCCATCCATAAATGTTCCCCACCACCAGAGGGCAGATGGAATTTAACCCGGATAAATGTGAGGTGATACAATTTGGAAGGTCTACTGCAGAAGGAAAGTACACAGTAAATGATCGAGCCCCTAGGATTATTGGCACAGAGGGATCTAGACATGCAAACCCACAGTTCCATGAAGGTGGCAACTCAGGTGGACAAGAAGGCTTATGGCATGTTGGCCTTCATCAGTCGGGGTGGAATTGGAACATCATGTTGAAGCAGTATAAGATTTTGGTTAGGCCACATTTGGAATATTGTGTACAATTCTGGTCGCCAGTACTACCGGAGGGATTTGATGCATTGGAAAGGGTACAGAAGAGATTTACCAGGATATTGCCTGATTTGTAGGATATGGACTATAAAGATAGGTTGAACAAACTTGGATTGTTTACATTGGAGCAGCGGAGGATGAGGGGGGAACTGATAGAGGTTTACAAGATTATGACAGGCTTGGATAGAGTGGGTAGTCAGTCTTTTTCCCAGGGTTGAATGGTCAATTACTGGGGGACATAGGCTGAGAATGAGAGGAGAAAATTTGCAAGAGATGTAAGTTTTTCACACAGAACGTGGAGAATGCCTGGAACATGCTGTCGGAGGAGGTGGTGGTAACAGGTTGAAGAGGCACCTAGATAGGTGTATGAATAGGCAGGGAATAGTGGGGTATGGACCAGATAGAGTCAAGGAAATATTAGATGAGAGAGGCATCTGTGTTGGCACAGACTTGGTGGGCCAAAGGGCCTGTTCCTGTGCTGTACTATTCTTTGTTCACCAACAAACAGTGGCAGGCGTGTGAAGCAACAAACAAACTCACGGCCAGTATCATCTAGAAGGACAAGGACAGCAGGTTTATGGGAACCCCATCATCTGAAGCTTCTCCTCCTAACTACTCACCATCCTGACTTGGGAATACATTGCTGTTCCTTCATTGATGCCGGATCAAAATCCTGCAATATCCTCCCTAGCAGCACCGTGGGTGTGCCTACACTGCGCAGACTGCAACGGTTCAAGAAGGCAGCTCACCGCCACCTTCTCAAGGGCAACTAGGGATGGGGAATAAATGCAAGTCGAGCCAGCGATGCCCACATCCCATCATTGATTTTTTTTAATTTAAAAAGCAGTTACTGAATAATCCTGAGTGTGCTGAGAACTACCCTCACAACCAGTTTAAGTCTATAGTCAGATTCACAAAGTAGCTCTCATCTATGCTTGGTAGAAGCTATATATATTATTCATAAACTGGAATCTATTCCCTGCATAGAAAAAAGAATGTATCCATGATTTGAGTCTTTTTCAATTAAACAAGAGCATAAGGGGCCAATTACTCCCTGGATCATCCCCCATCGCAAATCCTTAACCAATCAGAATCTACTTGCTAATCAACCCCGCTAATGGCCAACATAATTAAGGACCCCACGCACCCTGGACAATCTTCTTTTCACCTTCTTCCTTCAGGAAAAAGATACAAAAGTCAGAGGTCGCACGCCAACCAACTCAAGAACATCTTCTTCCCTGCTACCATCAGAATTTTGAATGGACTTACCTTACGTTAAGCTGATTTTTTCTATATTCTCGCTGTAACTGCAACATTACATTCTGTGCTCTGTTCTTTCCTTCTCCCCTTTGTACTCTATGAACAGTATATTTTGTCTGGATAGCACGCAAGAAACAATAATTTTCATTGTATCCCAAAACGAGTGACAAAGGGCAGCACGGTAGCACAGTGATTAGCACTGCTGTCTCACAACACCAGGGACCAGGGTTTGAATCCTGGTTTGGGTCACGGTCTGTGTGGAACCTGCACGTTCTCCCCGTGTCTGCAAGGGTTTCCTCCGAGTGTTCTGGTTTCCCCCCACAGTCTGAAAGTCACACTGGTTAGGCACATTGGCCGTGCTAAATTCTATACCTGAACAGGAGTGTACCCGATCAGGCGCCGGAGTGTGGCGACTAGGGGATTTTCACAGTAACTTCATTGCAGTGTCAATGTAAGCCTACTTTTGACACAGATAAATAAACTAAATAATAAATCAAATCAATCAGCATCCTTTTCTCATGTGGTTTTATTGTAATTTTAAATGTAAGCATACTTGTGACTTAAACTTCACTTTTACTTTTGTTGTTACCCTTAAAATTTGGCATTCCTGATGCGTGCAAGACAGAAAGTTTTGACATCCTCTCTCTTTTTCCATCAGTATTGCTAAACTGAGTGGCTGTTAAGAGGGATTTCTATTCTCTCAGGTGTCAATAGTACTGAGGTCCCAGCGAGACCCTTGGAGTCAATTTGAGTAGATTCATCAGTCACCTGCTAGGTTGTGGCCTGAACATTTCCCACCTCAGTCAGTTGTATGGTTAAAATTGTGATGGGGAAGTGGGGGATAGGGGATGGGGAGGGTGGGGACGGGGGGCAGGAAGAGGGGAATGTGGGACAAAGAGGGAAGGGAATGGGGGACAGGGAGGGAGGGGGATGGAGGACAGGGAGGGAGTGGGATGGGGAATGGGAAGAGTGGGGGATGGGGGACAGGAAGGAGGGAATGTGGGACAGAGAGGGAAGGGAATGGGGGACAGGGAGGGAGGGGGATGGGGGACAGGGAGGGAGGGGGATGGGGGACAGGGAGGGACGGGGATGGTGGACAGGGAGGGAGGGGGATGGCGGACAGGGAGGGAGGGGGATGGCGGACAGGGAGGGAGGGGGATGGGGAATAGGAAGAGTGAGGAATGGGGGACAGGAAGGGGGGAATGGGGAATGGAGGAGAATTGGGGACAGGGAGGGAGGGGGATAGGGGATGGGAAGGGAGGGGGATGGGGGATGGGAAGGGAGGGGGATGGGGACAGGGAGAGGAGGGGATGGGGGCGCGGGGAGGGAGGGGAATGGGGGACGGGAATGGAGGATGAAGAAGGAGGGGGATGGGGATGGAGGGGGATGGAGGACGGGTAGGGAGGGGGATGGGGAATGGGGAGAGTGGGGGGTGGGAAGGGACAGGGACGGGAGGGGGAATGGGGGATGGGTAAGGTGAGGGATGGGGAGCGGGAATGGGGAACAGGAATGGGGAGGGGGGGATGGGGAGGGTGGGGGGCGTCGATGGGGGATGGGGACGGTGGGAATGAGGCGAGTGAGCGTATTCCCCTTGCAATGTTACCTGCTGACTTGTCTGCTCTGTCACTCAGCAGGTGGATATAAAATGGGGGCTTTGAAATAACCAGCAACCAGGGGTCTTAAAGACCCGGGAACGTCACTGATTGCCCCAAATCACCAGCAGTCCAAAGGAAAGATCATTATTTTCAGTAGGTGAAACTCTTGCTGAATCACACAACTGCTCCCACCAGGGAAGGCTCAAAGCCGTGACATGGAACCTCAGTATTGCTCTGAAGCATCGCTGCCCTTTTCTTCCTCCTGTTCTGCAAGATACGTGCAGACTGAGGCAGTCACAAGCCAGTCATTAACAGAGACCAGCTGTCTCCAGGCACTGACCTTCTCAATATGATGTAAAACATCTATCGCTGTGAAAGACACTTGTTCCACACAGGGGCACGAGAGCAGAGAGAACTTTCCATCAGCAGGACGCATGAGCAATCCTATCCAGGGCTGGAAGGTTTCCAGCTGAGACTTTGGACAGGCAGTAATGATGCACGGTTTGAACTATCCGTGGCCCAGTGTGCTTCCCATCCCCGGCAGCGCTGCTGCCGTCAGAATGAAGATCAAATACGTGATTCATGAGGGCTTGCTCTGAAGGCTGATACAGAACCCAGTCCAGGATATAATTCTCACAGTTGCAGCTCCACGTGTTTATATGTCAACTTGGGACAATTTTGACAAGCTCTCAAATGATTTTTCAGCGCACAGAAGCTTTGATTGTTTTTGCAACATCATTTCAAGGACAACAAGTTTAAAAAGATGGAAATTGATATGGCAAAAGAATGACAAAATCACAATCTATTAAGCATTTACAAATTCATTACTAAACTGTATACAATATGTGTTTGATGCTATTTTCCCCAGTGTCTTTTTTTAATCATAGAATCATAGAACCCTACAGTGCAGAAAGAGGCCCTTCGGCCCATCAAGTCCGCACCGAACACAATCCCACCCAGGCCCTACCCTCATATCCCTACATATTATACTCACTAATCCCTCTAACCCACGCATCCCTCGACACTAAGGGGCAATTTCTTAGCATGGCCAATCAACCTAACCCGCACATCTTTGGACTGTGGGAGGAAACCGGAGTACCCGGAGGAAACCCACGCAGACACGAGGAGAATGTGCAAACTCCACACAGGCAGTGACCCGAGCTGGGAATCGAACCCAGGACCCTGGAGCTGTGAAGCATGTGGAGGATGAGCTTCACCTACTGAAAATAATGATCTTTCCTTTGGACTGCTGATGATTTGGTGCAATCAGTGACGTCCTCGGGTCTTAGAATCCTACAATCCCGACAGTGCAGAAGGAGGTCATTTGGCCCATGGAATCTGCTCCGACTCTTTCTCTAACAGAGTATCTTACTCAGGACCTTTCCCCCACCCTATCCCCGTAACCCCACAAATTTACCATGGCTAATCCATCTAACCTACACCTCTTCAGACAGAAATGTGCAATTTAGCATGGTCTAATCTGCACATCTTTAGACTGTGCGAGGTAACTGGAGCACCCAGAGGAAACCCATGCAGACACGGGGAGAATGTTCAGACTCTACACAGACGTTGACCTATGTCGGGTATCGAACCTGGGTGCCTGGCGCTGCGAGACAGCAGTGCTAACCACTGTGCCACCGTGCTGCCCAGCTGAATGGTTAGGATATACAAGCCGGTGGTCAATTAATTCAGTTGGCTAGGTGGCCAGCGTGTGGTGTGGATCAATGCCCACAAGCTAAGATTTGATTCCCATTCTGGTTGTGGCAGTTCCTGGGCTGGCCATTTTGCCCTGCTCAGTGGACAAACCACCACGGACAAAACTCAGCCAAGAAAATGGTTCTAGTAGAGCATAAACAGATAATGAGCCAAGGAGCTGTGTTCAGGCAGCATCACTCACTAACACAGCCTGATAGGGTGCAATTTGGAAATTGCACATTGATTACATCATTTACTGTGAAAGTTTGAATGCACTTTGTCAAGTAGAAATAGCTGGACAATTATGTTTGTCTAGGAGTACAATGAGTTTAGTGGAAGAAATTAGCAAATAGTTTTCCCATCACTCAGAGAAAATGCTCACTGCAATCAACGTGGAAGTGTTTTTTCCACCTAGGTCATTAGATATAGGTGCAGAATTGGGTCATTCGGCCCATCACATCTGCTCCTCCATTCAATCGTGTTTATTTTCTCAACCCCATTCTCCTGCCTTTTCCTCGTAACCTTTGCTCCCCTTACCGATCAAGAACAGATCTATCTCTGTCTTAAACACACTCAGCGACTTGGTCTCCACAGCTTTCTGTGGCAATGGATTCCACAGATTCACTACCCTCTTGCTGAAAGAGTTCATCCTTGTCTTGGTTCTAAAGGATTGTCCCTTTACTCCGAGGCTGAGCCCTCAGTTCCTAGTCTCTCCCACTAATGGAAACATCTTCCCTAATCCACTCTATCCAAGCCTTTCAGTATGCCGTAAGTTTCCATGAATTTAGCAGAATCAGAGCCTTAAGACAGCCTTCGACAGCAGGACTCAAGGACACAGCCTCAAGATAAGGGGGGGTCAGTTTAGATCAGAGTTGAGGAGGAACTTCTTCACTCAAAGGGTGGTGAATCTCTGGAATTCTCTACCCGTTGAAATGGTGGAGGCTACCTCGCTAAATATATTTAAGACACGGGTTGATAGGTTTTTGATAGGCGAGGGGATTAAGGGTTATGGGGAGAGGGCGGGAATGTGGAACTGAGACACGACAGATCAGCCATGATCTTATTGAACGGCGGGGCAGGCTCGAAGGGCTAGATGGCCTACTCCTGCTCTTATTTCTTATGTTCTTATGTTATGTTCTTACTCAAAGGGTGGTGAATCTCTGGAATTCTCTACCCGTTGAAGTGGTGGAGGCTACCTCACTAAATATATTTAAGTCAGGGGTAGGTAGGTTTCTGATAGGCAGGGGAATTAAGGGTTATGGGGAGAAAGCAGGAAAGTGGAACTGATCCACTTCAGATCAGTCATGATCTTATTGAATGGCGGGGCAGGCTCGAAGGGCTAGATGGCCTACTCCTGCTCCTATTTCTTATGTTCTTCTTATGTTCTTAAGACCCCAAGCATATCTTCATATATCCACAATCGATGTCTACTCGTTCCAATGATGCAGTTGTCAAAATTCCAATTATAGAATTCACAACTATCTAATTCCGGTCTTCCAACAATCTGCACTTTCACTTAGTTTTCCTTTAATCTCCAAATCTTGTATGATACACATTTATTTTGCCTTACTTCGAGCTACAAGGACTGAAGAAATGTCTTTGATCTAAAGGATCAGCTGACTGACATCTCTTTTCCCTACAGATGCTGTCTGGCATGCTGAGTATTTGGAGTTAACATTTTATTCTCTGTCTCTATTTTCTTTATCTTTATTTATCCATTAGTAGGCTCACTGCAATGAAGGTAGTGTGAAAATCCCCTAGTCGTCACATTCCGGCATCTGTTCGGGTAACACTGAGGGAGAATTTAGCATGGCCATTGCACCTAACCAGTATGTCTTTGGAATGCAGGAGGGAATCAGAGCACCGGGAGGAAACCCATGCAGACATGGGGAGAATGCGCAGACTCTGCACAATAACCCAACCTGGGAATTGAACCCGGGTCCTTGGCACTGTGAGGCAGCAGTGCTAACCATTGTGTCACCATGCCACCCCACTCTCTGGCCACACATTCACAAGCAGCTGTCCAAGAAATAGATGCCCCATGATAATAGATTTATTTTTTAACAGCAACTTGGTTCAGAGGCTAAGATCGCAGCAACAGAAATTACGCAATGCAATTCACTTAAGCACTAAAAATGATCAAGCAGTGAGCGGAACTTGTTTAAATCCAGACAAATAACCATGACACACATGACAAATAAACCAAAGCTGTTCTCACTTGCCATCTTGAAACACTTACAGTTGGGAATGTCCCATCAACTCTCCACCAGAGCTGCCCATCCTCATGCTGCTACCAGTATCAGTGCTGGTCCTGCTTCCAGTGCCGTTACTCCAGTGCTGGACCCACTCACGTTGTCAGCGCTCCAAGTGCCAATCTCGTTCATGGTGTTGACGCTCCGACTGCTCACTGTTCCAGTCCCACTCACAGTGCCACTGCTGATCCCGGCATTGGATCAGTTTGAGACTTGACCGGCTCCCAGCTGGAGTAGACCACACATTTCCAGGTCTGCTTCTCACTCTGATGGAACGAATGTCCAGAAATGCAAATCTGCCTTGTTATTTACTAATTGAAATGCTTTTAACTGCCCAAAATGCAAAGAAACCTTCACCGAATTTATAGAATTCATCCTCATAGAATCCCTTCAGTGTAGAAGGAGGTCATTTGGCCTATCAGGTCTGCACCGACCACAATTCCATACAGGCCCTATCCCCATAACCCCATGTATTTACCCTGCTAATCTCCCTGACACTAAGGGGCAATTTTAGCATGGCCAACAGAGCATCTCATCCAGACCCCATCCCCGTAAGCCCACACAGTGCACCAACACCGCAAACGAGATTGGCACCCAAAGCACCGACACCCACTAATCCCCATGACCCACACATCTTTGTAAGACTTTGGGAGGAAAGCAGAGCACCTGGAGGAACCCCACGCGGACAATGTGCAAACTGCACATCCAAGGCCAGAATTGAACCCGGGTCCCTAGTGCTTTGAGGCAACTTTGCTAACCAATGTCCTCCTCAAACGAAGTATATCTTGATAAACCTCTGCAGAGAACAGGGTTCATTACAAAGGAATGTTGTTGGTACAAGTCCTTGCAAAATTACTGTTTGCACGTCCATCCAATTTATTAGGGTGTGTCTTACTCAATTGGTAAAGGAAAGGCTCTGCTAATTGTTAACTAACTGAAGTCATGAAAGGATACAATGTGTCGCCGAACATAGGGCTATTGAGGAAATGTATTCCATAGATAGGTGCCTACATATTTAGTAAGAGGTCCAAAGGAGGATCTTAGAGGAAGGGTGGAGAGATAGACAGAAAGGTTTAGAGGGACTCTGGTGCTTAGGGTCTTGACAGACGAAACATGGCCACCAATGCCACATCAATTCAAACCAGGGAAGCAGAAGGTATCGGAATCAGAGAAGCGAGATACCTCAAAGGCTTATGGGCTGGAGGAAGTGACAAATATGCGGGGATGGGAATTTTAACAAGTGAAACACTCCCCAACTGTGAGTCAGATGAGCTTAGCTACAGGCAATATCTAAACTGGGTTTGAACAAATTAGGAAAGAGAATACAGAGTTGTAAAGGAGCACAGATTTGGGTCGTGTGGAAAATGGGGAGTTGGCCAAAGAGCAGTTGAATGGAAGAGGCAATAAAGCCTGCAGGCAAATAGTGCCAGGGTTGGTGGGTGCAAGAGGGGAGGCTGAGGTTCCAGTGGTTGTAAATTCATTGGAGGGTCAGCTATGGTAGACAGGCTGACAGCAACCTGGTTCAGCCTCAGGGCGGGGAATTAAATCTCAGGAATTGACTTTCTGACAAAGAGACTAGCTTTGGTTTAGTTGGAGCAAGTTTTTGCTCACCTAACTCTGGACATGGGACAAGCAGTGCAACAATGTGGAGACAGTGAAGGGGTCAGGAGAAATGGTGATGGAGCAGAGCTGAGTGCCGTCAGTCTAACATGGGGAAACTCATACTTTGCTTTCAGTTGGTGTGGCTGAGAGGCAGCATGAAGATAAGCAACAGGAAGGGGTCACACATAGATCTTTAGGGGCTCTGGAATTAATGACTCTGGAATGAGGGGAGAAAAGGAGGTGATCAGTTGACCTTGACTGAATAGAGAAGAGTAGAATGAGGTGAGAGGTAACCAATGCAACTGGACAGCAGAGAAGAATAGTTCCGTCAACTGTGCCAAAAGATGCAGACCAGTTGAGAAGGTCGAGGAGGGATATTTGATCGTGATTCATGAAATAGCTCCTCAAATGCTGGCAACCCTTCACTAAATTCCCTCTATTTACAACTCAATTCCACACCTAAGAGTGTTTCAGACACAAAGTCAGAATCCAGTGTATCAGTAGCCCTGATACTCCTCAATATAGATACAGGTAAGACTCGCTGTTTGGGTAGGCAGTAATTACCTCAATCAGGGAGCTCATACTCTGAGAGGCCAACCTCAGTTTTCCACTGCTACCTCAACGACCATGATTTCATTGAGGCCTCGATGAAGTCATTGTGGTCGAGGCAATGGTGGAAAACCGACTGGAAAGAATTAAGTCTGGATTTTTAGGAAAGATGAGCAGGGATTGGGAAGGTGGGATCACCTTCAAGGACTTTGGAGTGGAAAGAGAGATTGGTGACTGGGGGAGAGGGGAGAAGAACAAAGCCAAAGGTAGGCTTTTGAGGACCGGGGTGATGACTAACTTTCCTCAGCATCTTGTTTGGGCAATTGTGTGATTCCATTCAATTACTTCATGCTGCCACACACGGATGATCATTTAAAGGGGTTGGTTTGCACATGAGCTGTACAGGGACTTTCGAGTTGAAGTACAGCTGTCTAACTCAGAGGGAATGTTAGTGATTTTAGCAGAGTTGGTGGGATTGGAGACTGTATTGAGGAGAGGGGACCATTAATAACGCTAGGAGTCACTGCCCCTTAATGAAAAGCCACAGCAACCATTGATCCAGCTGTAAATAACTACTCCCTCTGGATAATTTATCAGTGAGCCACACACCCCATGTGTAATCTAAAGAAGGTAAAGTAGGTGACCAAGCATTTCCAGTGTCTAAGCGGCTAAAGCACTCCTCCGAATTGTAAAATTAGAAGCTTGGATAAGTTAACAAAAGAATGAAAGGATATATTCTGCCTATGGGGCAGAATTTTACCGGCCTGCTCATCAGGAATAGGACCGGGCGAATGGCAGAAAATGGAATGGCCCTTTGACCTTGGGTAGAATTTGGTTCGGGACAAGCAAAGCCGTAAACTCCCACCCATGGAGTGTTAAAAACAATACAGGGAGAGAACTTTCAAAGCCTAAAACATTTCAGATCCCTGCAATGAATTAAGAGAATGTGCACAGCATACACAATCTAAAGACACATAATCTAAATTACCCGCAGTGCATTATTAAAACTATTTAGCTAATTCTTCAAAGGCTTTGCCAACAATGATTAATCCACTTTTAATCCGAGCTTTGACAAAGGGTCATCTGGACTCGAAACGTCAGCTCTTTTCTCTCCTTACAAGATGCTGCCAGACCTGTTGAGATTTTCCAGTGTTTTGGTTCCAGGTTCCAGCATCCGCAGTAATTTGCTTTTATCCAATGATTAATCCGCTCTTTGTTCCGTGCGTAATATCTACATTGAGCCTTGTTTGCACAAGAATTGTTTTAAATACCATCAGGCACAAATAAACCTCGCTTATTTGAAATCTTTGGAAAAGGGCTGAAGTAAATGTTATGTTAATTATATTTCAGCCCTTGGAATGAGACTAGTTTTGAATTTTACCATTCACTGCCAACACCAAATTAGATAAAGTGAAGGAACAAATGAAAAGTCCCTGCTACTCTGTTCCAACTATATTTTAATCCAAATGGTCTCTCTAACTTTGATCCTCTGCAGCAACTGTAATTATTGCTTCCTCATACAAAATTTCTAATTTTGTGCAATTGTGTGCCAAGTTGTTGGTAGTTTTGTACAAGGGTTGAGGCTGCCCACATTAATTTGATATTGGACTCTTTTGTTACTCATCCCATCTGTCACTGAGAAGGGAAAGGCCAATCTGTCAACCTACTAGGCTCCCTGTAATATTTCTATCTTTCTCTGTACCTATTCAAGATCTTTGTCTTCTGCCATTACCTAGTGTGGCACGGTGGCACAGTGGTTAGCACTGCTGCCTCACAGTGGCAGAGACCTGGGGTCGATTCCCAGCTCGGGTCACTGCCTGTGTGGAGTTTGCACATTCTCCTTGTGTCTGTGTGGGTTTCCTCCAGGTGCTCTGGTTTTCTCCCATAGTCGGAAAGTCATGCTGTTTAGGTGCATTGGCCATGCTAAATTCTCCCTCAATGTACCCGAACAGGCGCCAGAGCGAGGCGACTAACAGATTTTCAGAGTAACTTCATTGCGGTGTTAATATAAGCCTACCTGTGACACTAATTAATAAACTTTATTGTTTAAGATTCAGTCTTCCATTATTGTATAGTATAGTAGCTGCAAAGGCCTCCACCCAGCCAAAATCCTACCGCCAATCTGCTGTCAACCAACTAAAATATGGCCCAGTTTTCACTTTGTTTTCCTTTTCTCATGGCATGATTTTCTTTATGTTGTGATTCTCTGCATCTGCTCCTCTTACTTTCCCTGGTTGCTGTATTTGCCTATCATGAAATTAGACTTATTGTTAAGTACAGTCTTACTGAATTCAGCTCAATGAGCTATAATTTTCTGGATTTCACCACACATTCAACAAGTTTAAACTTAAACCCTTATTAAACATTAAGGAACACTATATATTGCACTATATTCTACACGGTGTGTAGTTTGCACGTTCTCCCCATAGGTCAGTGTGGGTTTCCCCTGGGTGTTCCGATTTCTTCCCATAGTCAGAGGTGTTCAGGTTAGATGGATTGGCTATGCTGAATTGCCCCTTAGTGTCTCAAAATGTTTAAGTTTGGGGGTAAATATGCGGGGTTAGTCCTGGCTTTCTTTATCAGAGAGTTGACGCAGACTCGGTGGGCCAAATGGCCTCTTTCTGTGCTATAGGGGAAAGGAGAAGAAGAAGGCACCTTTAACATTATACTCTGCATCATTAATACTATATTCTCCACCCTAGCATTACACTCTATTAACAATGTATTCTGCACCCTTCACATTATATGCCCTCACATTATATCCTGCATCCTTGCCCCACCTGAGGTCAACAGATCTTTCCATGGTGGGTGGGACGGGCTAATTCACCCCTATGTTCTACATCCTGAACACTATATTATACAACCTTCACGCTGTATTTCTTTTAGAATCCCAACAGAGCAGAAGGAGGTCACTCGTTCCATCAAGTCTGCACCAACCACAATACCACCCAGGCCCTATTCCTGGTAACCCCTCTATATTTACCTTGCTAATCTGTCTGACACTAGGGGCAATTTAGCATGGCCAATCCACCTAAACTGCAAATCTTTGGACTGTGAGAGGAAACCAAAGCACCCAGAGAAAACCCACGCAGACATTGGGGGAATGTGCAAACTCCAAAAGACTGTGACCTAAGCTGGGAATTGAACCCGGGTCCCTGGCACTGTGAGGCAGCAGTGCTAACCACTGTGCCACTGTGCAGCCTACGTCCTCTCCCCTCTCCTTTTTTTCTCCCCTACATACTCTATAAACGGTATGGTTTGTCTTTATAGTGTGCAAGAAACAAAACTTTTCACTTTGCACATCTGACAATGTGGAGATTCAAACATCACAACAGGACGGTCTCACACTCATCATCGAGGGCCCTGCAGTCACAAAAACAGCTCACTGACACTCGCTTGCCATGTTAGTGGCCACAGAGGGCAGCACAGTGGCACAGTGGTTAGCAATGTTGCCTCACAGTGCCAGGGACCCAGGTTCGATTCCCGGCTTGGGTCACTGTCTGTGTGGAGTTTGCACGTTCTCCCCCATGTCTGCGTGGGTTTCCTCCGGGTGCTCTGGTTTCCTCCCATAGTGCTAGTTAGGTATATTGGCCATGCTAAATTCTCCCTTAGTGTACCTGAACAGGCGTCAGAGTGTGGCAACTAGGGGATTTTCACAGAAACTGAATTGTGGTATTAACATGAATCTGTTTGTGATACTAAAAATAAACATAAACTTAATTTTTTTTAAACTTAAATTAAACATCATTGAATGTTTTGAGAACGGCTTCTATTATCTGACAATAATAAATCAGACCAAATCAAAAAGTGGATTAGCGGTATAAGTTTTGAAGAGTGAGCACAGTCTGTGTTTTTTTGACCACCATTTCACACCATGTGGATAAATCCCTCTGTCAGATTATCCCACTGCATTACAATAGTAACTAATCATTAATGAGTAATTAATTAGGCCAGTTAATAGTGTAGAGGTACAAGAATTTGAGTATTGTCTCACAGCTGGTTTCTCATGAAGGCTGGCAGCCCCATTCTCATCAAAGTGAAAATGACTGCAATTTAAAAATTTGAGTTGTCGCCAAGTGTATGTGTATCTGTTTAAGGTCACTTACATCACTGGCTCACATCGTGAGAAAGTTGTATTGGTCGTAACTGTCCTCCAGAAGAGAGGAGCTGTCTTGAGCCACAGCTGTGTATGTTTAAGTTTCCCAATGGATTATCAGCGCAACCTCAAATTGTTCCTCTCCTCTTATCCCATAACTGGAACCAGACCACTGACTCTTTCCTGAATGCCAAAGCATAAAGCTCAATTAAAATATATAAATATATGTAAGTGTAGAAAATGGAAAGAAGGAGAGAAGTTTATGGGAAAAGCTGAGGGAACTTCAAGCCTGACCTGTGACCTTCAATCTATTGACGGGCACTTTTCCCAAACCTCGGCCTCTGAATTCAGCAAAACAAAAAATCAATTGAAACATAACGCACTGGGATACACGTTCAAAATTATATTTATGTGTTTCTGGCAGCTGTGGGAACGTAGCCCTTTTAAGGAAGCCATTCTTTGAGGACCATGTGATCGGGCCAGACCCTATAGAGGGGTCGCGCGGGAAGCCGAGCCGATCAGGAGTGAGGGCACGTGTCCTGGGATGGGGAGAACCTCAGTTGGAACCAGGGAGGAGTGGAGAGTAGACTTGTGTTAGATCTGTCGGACCCTTATCCTATATATATTGTAGAAAAATAGCAAACAGGAGCAAGGGTAGGCCATTTGGCCCGTCAAGCCTATTCGGTCATTCCTTATGATCATGGTTGATTATCCAACTCAGTAGTCTGATCTCACCTCCCCCCTCCCCCATATCTTTTGATCCCCCTTCACCCTAAGAGCTATATCTAATTCCTTCTTGAAAACATATGTTTTGACCTCAACTGCTTTCTCCAGTAGCGTGCCACTCAAATTTCCCCTCATCTCAATCCTAAAAGATTTATCCATGATCCGTGATCCCTGGTTTTGGACACACTAACCATCAGGAACATTCTTCCTTCATCTACCCTATGTAGGGCTTTTGGAATTTTATGGGTTCTATGAGATGCCCCCTCATTCTTTTAAACTGCTGTAAATATAATCCTGATCGAATCAATCTCTCCTCAAGCATCAGTCCGCCATCCAAGGAATCAGCCTGGTAAATCTTCTCTGCAATCTCTCCAAAGCAGGGACATCCTTCCTCAGATAAGGAGGTCAAAACTGCACACAGTATTCCAGATGTGGCCTTAGCAAGGCCCTGAATAATTGTATCAAGACGCCCCCTGCTCCTGTACTCGAATCCTCTCGCTATGAAGGCCAACATACTTTTTGCCATCTTTACTGCCTGCTGCATTTGCAAGCTTCCTTCAGTGTATGAGGACATCCACGTATAGCCATTTACAGTCATTCAGACAATAATCTGCCTTCCTGTTTATCCACGTGATACTGCGTCTACCGAGCATTTACCCACATCCTCAGCCTGTCCTAATCAGACTGAAGCATCTCTGCATCCTCCTCACAGCTCACCCTCCTCTGTATCATCTGTAAGTTTGGGGATATCGGCTGGGATTCTCCAGCCTTGAGGATCAGCTTGCGGGAAATCCTGATGCCTCGCTGAAAGGGGCAAAAAAATTAGGATTTCCAACGGGCGTCAAATCAATTGGGATTCTCCGAACTTGCCCTGTTGGCCTTCAACCAGTCCCCACCATAGCAGGAGGCAACATGCTTACAATGCAAACCCGTTAACTGTGACGTAATTAGCGGGATTGATGGCCCACTCACCAGACCCCCGGCCATGCCCCTGCCACCCCCATCCCCTCTCCCCGTACCATGTAGGCTTTGGTGAGTCATCACCAACATGGACTTGGCATGCTGACCACCCCAGGGTGCAGATGGAGCACCACCAACACAGTAGAAAAGAAGGGCCCCCTGGTGGAGGGGGCAGGTGGGTCACCACTGCCCCACCCCCCACGACTCACAGGCATGAGGGTGACTTGACACCTCCCTCCCTCCCCCCCCAGCCACCATTCCCCCTCAGCAACCCACTCAGCCCTCCCTTCAGGGGATGCACCTTGGTAGTGCCAATAATGCACATCCCCTGGCACTGATTCCCTGGCCTGGTGCCTTGGCGCCAAAGGGGATGGGTAAAGGAAGCTATTTTCCCCCCTGCCAATGCCAGGCTGGACAGGGAAGGGGTCTTCAGGGTCTTGGGGATTGGGCGGGCTTGCGCTGGGGGGAAAGGGGTTGACCTTGCCACTCTCCCCCGAAATGGGGGGGTCTCATGGCTGGACTAGCCCTGCCAGACCTGAAAGTCACCCCTGCTATGGTGATGTCAGGCAGCCCAATATCTTCAGTACTGCCTGTCAGCTATGAAAATTCTGAAGTGGCCAGGTTACTTTAATCTGTATGCCCCCTGGGCAGAATTTTAAATCACTACAGCTCTTCATTCTGCAGCAGAGATTTTCCTGTCTCCCTGTCAGAAGTTGCAAGTGTGAGCAGACCCCTTTGAAGTCCTCTGTCAGAGAGATGTTAATTTCACCTGGGGGGAGATGGGGAAGTTCCATTCTACACAGCTATGCACTCAGCCCCAATGTATTCACACAGCTTTGAATCTGAAGTCTCTGAGGGTTCCTAGGAATACTTGAAACCCTTCCCATTCTGTTGGAAACCTCTGATCTCTGTCAGTTTCAAGGTGAAGTGATTTGAGAGAGGCCTTTATAGACAGCTTAATGGATCTCTGCTCACGCACCAGTCAGCTGCGTTTATATACATTTCCCTTCACACTTGGATGCATCTCGTACCTCCGTGGAGGGCCTGAGAGGGGAGGGATCTGAGTTGGACGCCTGTATGGGGATGGTCAGGTCACCCTCATAACTATGTGAGGGAGAGGTTATCCTTTACTTGTGGGGCGGGGGAGGGAGGATGCCCCTCTTTGGTAAAGGGTTGGTGATGATCCCCTCGTCAGTGAGGGATTACCGTTTCATTTTTTGAGAAGAAGGGGGGAGTTGACTTTAAGTGCCGTGATCTCTGAAAAGTGAGCTAGCCAGCAGGTTCCCTGAGATGTCCTCATTTACATCCTCCGGGTGGGTACATCACATGTCATTACACTATCCCAACCCCACTTACACGCCAATCTCTTATTTGCGACTTCGTTGAAAGTCTTCTGAGAAACCAAATCCATCGGCTCCCCCTCATCAAGTCTAGTAGGTACATCCTCGAAGAATTCCAGTAGACTTTTCAAACATGATTTCCCTTTTGTAAATCCGTGCTGACTCTTTCTGATTCTACCACGGGTCACCAAGGACTCTGCTAAAAAAAATCCTTGAGTTTTCCTCACTACCAATGTCAGGCTGACTGATTTGTAAATTCCTGTTTTCTTTCTACCTCCCTTTTTAAATACATTAATTACCCTAAAACCTGTAAGAATTGTTCCAGAGTCTATAACATTTTGGAAAGTGGCCACCAATGTATCCACTATTTTTAGGGTTACTTCTTTAAGTTCTCTGGGATGTCGATTATCAGGGCCTGGACATTTATCGACCTTATCAGTTTCCCCAACTCCATTTCTCCACTAATACTGATTTCCTTCAGTTCCCCCATCTCAGTAAACACTGTGTTCTCCAATATTTTGGATTATATTAGTTAATAAACCCATTCCTTATTGATATTGCAACAGGGAGATGATGTTTTAATCACAAGATTATTGATCCAGAAACTCAGTTAATGTTCTGGTGACCCGAGTTCGAATCCTACCACGGCTGAAGAGGGAACTTGAATTCAATAAAAAATACCTGGAATTAAGAATCCACTGATGACCATGAAACCTTTGTCAGAAAAACCCATCTGGTTCACTAATGTCTTTTAGGGAAGGAATCTTCCATCTATACCTGGGCTGGCCTACATGTGATTCCAGATTCACTACAATGTGATTGACTCAGCATAGTGAGTGGTGGACAGCATGGTGACACAGTGGTTAACACTGCTGCCTCACAGTGCCAAGAATGCGGGTTCATTTTCGGCCTTGGGTCTGTGTGGAGTTTGCACATTCTTCCTGTGTCTGCGTGGGTTTCCTCTGGGTGCTCCAGTTTCTTCCCACACTCCAAAGAGGTGCAGGTTAGTTGGATCGGCCACACTAATTTGACCCTTAGTGTCGTGGGAACTAGCAGGGCAAAAATGTGGAGTTATGGGATTGCTGTCAGTGGGCCGAATGACCTCCTTCTGCACTGTAGGGATTCTATGACTCTCAGTTGCCCTTGGGCAACTAGGGATGGCCAAAAATGCTGGCCAGCCAGTGACGCCCATGCCCCATGAATGAATAAAACAAAAGAGTCACCTTCCAATTGGGAACACATATTAAAACTTATATTTATATGCTTTAGGCAGCCATGCAAAATTCAAGTAATTGGAATGCTTTTTAAGGAATATGATGATTGGAATGATTTTCACAATCTGCTTGTCACCTTCTGCATGTGGACCTGCGTTGGTTCCTGACGTAGCAGTGCCTTACTTTGTAAAATTCTCAACCGTGTTTTCAAATCTCTCCTCTTCGGAATTAAAGAAGACTTCCTTCCACACTAACGTTGAGTTCACAGGTTACTGAGGAGTCCAATGCGCGATGTGCGGTCACAGGTGGGCAGATGGTGGTTGGAGGAGCGGGTGGTTAGGTGCTTGGGTTGCCGCAACCTCTCCTTTCGCAGTCGATGCTTGGCTTCACCTGGCTCTTGGTGAGGAAACTCAAGGTGTTCCGTTCCTTCCCAGATGCTTTTCCTCCAATTGGGGCCATGTTGGGTCAACGATTCCCAGGTGTTGGTGGGGATGCTGCACTTTTACTCAAGAGGTCTTGAGGATGTCCCTGCAATCTTTGTTCATGCTCTCAGCCGTACAAGAATTAACCAACTCAATCTCTCTCCCTGTCCGATAACCACATTAAAATCAATCTATATGATGAAGCTTTTGGTCATCTATGTGGTCCACTGTCCAGTTCTGTTTGATAATGCATCTTTGAAACAGCTTGGGACATTTGAATACACGTATGGAATATATAAATACAAAATGCTGTCATTATCATTTCCTTCTCTCACAAACATTTGTTTACATCTTTCTGAATTTTATTTCCTGACGAGGACAAAACTGAAATCGAACCTACTCATTTTCTAAGATCCTACTCATTCTTTGAATTATAGGCCGATATTTTATGACCCCGTTTGGGCAAGGCTTGTAAAATCCCGCCAGAAGCCAACAGAGAACTCCGTTCTGCGAGCCACGCCCGCCCCAATTCCAGGGAGGTCATGGCAGTAAAATTCCGGCAATAGTATCCATTGCACTCCAGGAATTTTCCCCAATCATCATTGATCCAAGAATTGTATTTTTAGTTTGGGATCAGACCACCTACGTTCGTGGAATGAAGACCCAGAATTTGTGCCAAAAATCAGACATTTTTAAGCTACGCAACACTAAACATAGCTTCCTTGACTATCAAACAATAATAGATCCAGCCAGGCTGGCGAGGATCATAGTGCTTTGAGTGATGCCACCAAATGGTTCACAGAATCTACAGTGGAGAAGGAGGCTATTTGGCCCATCAAGCATCTCACCCAGGTCCTGTCCTATCCCCGTAACCCCACATATTTACTCTCCTAATCCCCCTGACATTAAAGGACAATTTATCCCGGCCAATCAACCTAACCCGCACATTTTTGGACTGTGGGAGGAGACTGGTGCACCCGAAGGAAACCCAAACAGACACGGGGAGAACATGCAAACTCCACACAGTCACTCAAGGTTGGAATTGAACCCGGGACCCTGGCGCTGTGAGGCAGCAGTGCTAACGACTGTGCCACCATGCTACCATGAATGATGAATATTCTTCCAGGTGGGCAATCTTACTCCCATCATCATTCAGCCAACTTTCACATCCTGTGAGAATCACAATAAATTTTTTTTAATTTTAAAAGGAGGAAAGGCAAGTTCTAGTTGCAGAAACAAATATGCCAAGTGCAGTCTCCTGGAAGTCACCCAAATTTTAAACAGCAATGCCTGATAAATGTGTTCACCATTTGGCTGACCTATAGACACTGCTATTGGAAATATAAGTGTACCCCAATTAAAGCTTATTCAATAAAAAAAGACCCATGGCCAAGATGTCTAGAGCGTTACCTGCTTTAATGATGCAATGGAAGATATACTCCTTCACTCATTTGGCCATTAATATTCTTTCCACTGAGCTTTCTAGGTTTGTCTTTCAATAAAAAAAAGAGGCTGCAGGGATTTCTTAAAATCTTGAATTTGCTGACACAAAGTATTCCCTGCGTAGTGAACCAATTGACTAATAAATAGGCAGGGATGCGCAAGGATATTTTGGCCTTGGAGGGAGTGCAGAGGAGGTTTACTAGGCTGATACCGGAGTTGAGGGGGTTGAGCTATGAGGAGAGGCTGAATAAACTAGGCTTGTACTCGTTAGAGTTTAGAAGAATGAGGGGCGATCTCATTGAGACATATAAGATGATGAATGGGATGGATAGGATAGAGGTGGAGAGACTCTTCCCGCTCAAAAAAGACAGTAGGACTAGGGGGCACAGCCTCAAGATAAAGGGGGGGCGGTTTAGAACAGAGTTGAGGAGGAACTTCTTCACTCAAAGGGTGGTGAATCTCTGGAATTCTCTGCCCGTTGAAGTGGTGGAGGCTGCCTCGCTAAATATTTTTAAGACGTGGGTTGATGGGTTTTTGATAAGCAAGGGGATTAAGGGTTATGGGGAGAGGGCGGGAATGTGGAACTGAGACACGACAGATCAGCCATGATCTTATTGAATGGCGGGGCAGGCTCGAGGGGCTAGATGGCCTACTCCTGCTCCTATTTCTTATGTTCTTATAAAAAAGCATAACATGTTGGGACCCAGCTATAACGAAAGCCTGAAGCTCACTAATCCTACACGCTGAAACTAGTGATAAACAATACTAGCTTGAACTAAATTAAGGCCAAAAATTCTCCAACCTCGCCTGTGGCTGGGATTATCCAGCCCCGCTGCCGTCTACGGAGATTTGGCTGAGTGTTAAATGCCTCATTCTCACTGACAGCGGCAGCAGAGTGTGTGAGACTGGAGAACTTCAGCCTAAATACTGCCTTAAATCAAATGGCATTTTTATTCATCAGCACTCTGGGCTTGATTTTCCAGTCCAACCAGCTTGTTTGATAGTAAACCCACAGGCTTTTGGGGGTTGCCCTTTCGTCAGATGAGTGGGGAGTTCTGGTCTCAGACATAGCATATATATTCCGAGACCAGAACTCTCCACTCACCTGACGAAGGGGCAAACCCTGAAAGCTTGTGGGTTTACTATCAAATAAACCTGTTGGACTTTAACCTGGTGTTGTGAGACTCCTTACTGTGTTTACCCCAGTCCAACGCCAGCATCTCCACATCTTGATTTTCCAACCATTGACTAGGAATGTTGTATTCCATGTAGGAATGTAGGAATGTTGACTCTTGCCCTGTTCAATACCTTTCATTTTGCCACATCGAATTAGAACATTTGCTTATCCGTTTCGATAGATCCTGGTGGATGAACCCTGCTTCAACATAACAGGGTAGAAACTTCAAATGTCCTCAAGATTGAACAGGCTGTTGCCGGGCATAAATGACCTTTGGTGCTTGTTCTCTGATTTTTAAAAATAATTCAGAGATCTTGCTGCGGCTGTATAGGGCACTGGTGAGGCCGCAGCTGGAGTACTGTGTGCAGTTTTGGTTGCCGCACTTACGCAAGGATATTTTGGCCTTGGAGGGAGTGCAGAGGAGGTTCACTAGGCTGATACCGGAGTTGAGGGGGTTGAGCTATGAGGAGAGGCTGAATAGACTGGGCTTGTACTCGTTAGAGTTTAGAAGGATGAGGGGGGATCTCATTGAGACATATGAGATGATGAACGGGATGGATAGGATAGAGGTGGAGAGACTCTTCCCGCTCAGAAAGGACAGTAGGACTAGGGGGCACAGCCTCAAGATAAAGGGGGGGCGGTTTAGAACGGAGTTGAGGAGGAACTTCTTCACTCAAAGGGTGGTGAATCTCTGGAATTCTCTGTCCGTTGAAGTGGTGGAGGCTGCCTCGCTAAGTATTTTTAAGACGCGGGTTGATGGGTTTTTGATAAGCGAGGGGATTAAGGGTTATGGGGAGAGGGCGGGAAAGTGGAACTGAGCCACGACAGATCAGCCATGATCTTATTGAATGGCGGGGCAGGCTCGAAGGGCTAGATGGCCTACTCCTGCTCCTATTTCTTATGTTCTTATGTTCTTATCTGAAAACAAACTTTCAGCTTTAATGCAAGTGAAAATTGATCAAAAATACCGAAAATCAATAAAATTCAATACTAGAAACCTTAACTTTACAAAACAGCCATTCAGAGTTTACAAGTTGAATTTCTTACACACCCTAGTGACACGTGTGCCTTTAGACCCACCGCAGAGATGTCAGCATTAACCCATATTGACACTCCAACACAAAACTGAGGGAGTGTTGCACTGTCAGAGATACAGGGTGGAATTCTCTGGCTGCGCTCACCCCAAATTAAGAGAATCTCATCCGAAGCCAATGGACCATTATGTGATCCGATCCCCCCCCCCAAACCCCCACCTCCCACCCCAGCCCACCACTACAATTCCCACAGTGGGCAGGACGGGAGAATCCCCCTCACCGTCTTCCTGATGAGAGGTTAAACCACAGCCGTTTGCCATTTCAAGGGGAAGTATCTCCAAGAAGAGCAGGCGTCTTCTCTTTGGCAATGTGGCCAACATCTTTTCTTTTAATCCACGGGAGATTGGGTCCGCCTTGTTGGCCAACAAGGGGCAGACACGCGGTGGGTCGTGTGAGGGCTGCTCTTGGATGTTGCTTTGAGAGTTGCCTAGTGCTTCACGTCGTTAGTGTACGCTTAAACTGGACCAGCTGACGGGCAACACGACAGCTCAGTGACTATCACTGTCTGCCGTGCAGATACATGGATTTGGGCCGGTGTCTGTGGGAGTTTGCACATTCTCCCCATGCTTGCGTGGGTTTTCTCCGGGTGCTCCGGTTTCCTCCCACACCCCAAAGATGTGCTCTTAGGCTGATTGGTGTTAACAAATTCTCCCTAAATTAGCCTTCCCTAAATCTGGTTATGGTTCCTTTATTGTGGAATCCAATAGGCGTAGACAGAGGTCATAGGTAAAGAGGGCACTCACAATGTTAAAATGGCGGCGTCATTCGTACATTGCAAGCGGAGGTGTTGGAGCAGTAGTATTTTCACTGGACTAGGGTTCTGCTTTGGGAATCCGGGTTTGAATCCGGATGGTGAAATCTTATTTCAATAAAACTCTGGAATTAGGAGTCTGATGATGATGAAACCATTGTCAATTATCAGAAAAACCCATCTGGGTCACCAGTATCCTTTAGGGAAGGAAATTTGCCATCTTTACCTAATCTGGGCTACAAGTGACTCCAGACCCTCAGCAATGTGGATAACTCCTAAATGTCCTCTGAAGTTGCCTCAGACACTATTCAGTTCAAGAGCAATTAGGAATGGGCAATAAATGCTGACCCAGCCGGCAACACACATGAATTAAAAAAACGATAACTACATTCGGTTAGTACTTCATTGGAGGTAAAGCGCTTTGGAACACCTTGAGATCATGAAAGGTAAAATATAAATGCGCGTCTTTGTGGCAACATAAAAAAGTCTCCGTCATAGAATCAATCGTAGAATCATAGAGTCCCTACAGTGCAGAGCAGGCCATTTGGCCCACCGAGCCTGCACTGACAACAATCACACCCTATCCCTGAAACCCCATGTTACCCTGCTAATCCTCCTGACACTCAGGGGCAATTCAGCATGGCCAACCCACCTAACCCGCCACATCTTTGGAGTAATTTAAATTGACATTGTTATTCTCTGTGTCAAAGTTAGGTGAGAATTTGCAGGTGTTATTGTTGTCTCAAATAGCCTTGACTACAATTCCAACAGAGGCAGATCAATGCTAAAGTGACAGCCCGTTGGTCTTTTTCGTAACAAGGCAAATGAAAACAGATTGAATGTTTTAAACAAACGCTCAGTCAGAAAACCGCTAAGTGAGTTTATCCGACTCATTCTGGATATTTGTCTTTTGTATTAACTCTTGTCTTTCCCTGGCCTTCAAGGTCAACATGCACAACTAGTGTGAGTTTCAATCCAAGTTTTCTTTGGACCTCGTGCCAGTTTTACTCAACTGATTTGGGAGAGATGAGATGCAGGATGTCCAAGTTAATGTACAAGACCGGTTGATATGTACGTCACATTCAAGAGGAAGTGAAACCCTTCCACACAGTTGCACCACGTCCCTATAGTTGTTTAGTTCAAAGATCAGATCGAGGACATCCAAAAATTTCCATTACCAAGAACTCACATGATTTTTATTTAATCAGTTGGATCTCTTATTACACAGTGGCAGGCACCAATAATAAAGAGAGCAAAGTATACACAAGTATACATTCATGTAGTGCTTTTCACACAATGAAACATCCCAAGGCTCTTCATTGCAGTGTTATCAAATCCAATTTGACATGCAGACACATAAACAGATATTAGGTTCGGCGACCAAAAGCTTTGCCAAAGGAACGGTTCTCAAGGAGTGGCTTAGAGGAGGAAAGAGAAATATCGAAAATCTAAAAGGGGAGGCGTATGGAACAAGCGTAATATTCACAAAGACCAAGTGGGTCAGGGTGAAGTTCCTCATGACTAGAGCAGCAAATAAATCCCCTTTTATCCTATATGTAAAAAAGAATCCAACTGCATTATGCAGCTGGAGGCCATTCAGCCCATTATGTATGTGCTATCCTGCCAAAAGAGCTATCCAGTTTATCAGCCTCCCCCCCCCCCCGACCTTTATCTAAAAGAATGTTTCTATTAAATCTCCTTCCGTCTGTTCAGACAATAATAATGGTTGAGTCAGCTAGATAATCCTTATCCCTCTCCACCGTCCCCCCCAATAAAATATTTGTTGCGGCCAAACACCTAAAAAGTGCTTAATGGGACAAAAATTGCTGATGGTGTTACTAAGAGTTGAACACCGATTTAAAGTGGTCATTAACTCTTTTATTGTCAATGCGTTCATTCTTGCAGATTGGAACAGTCAACAGAAGAAGGTCATAATATTGGACACGCAGCTAATAATATCACCGTCTGTAACTTTTGGCTGCGTTGTTTAACTGCTTGTGGCAGCTGTAACTGTTTCTGAGTTTAAGAGCACGTCAGTACTGTGGTGACACCGTGTGGTGGACAGTGTTGCTTTCTGCTAACTACACCTTTAGAGATTTAACGCTCTGACAATAAGTGGTGGCTGCCATTATGGGTTCCTTTTAAGAGGGTAAAGTCCGTCTCTAGAAAAGTCTTTTTTTCCAAGATGGCGTCTTCTTGCAAGCTGTGTCTAGCATGCGTTCTAACTGTATCTTTTACGCTTGTTCTATACTTCTAAAACTTCATTCTCACTACATTCTGCCCTCTCTCTTTTCCTGCTCAATGAACAGTATGCTTTGTCTATATAGCATGCAAGAAGCAATACTTTTCACTGTGTACTATTACAGGTGACAATAATAAATCAAACCAAAGCAAATCCAACCTATATTCCTGGGGGAGATGGTGGCATCGTGGTATTCTCGCTGGGCTAGTCTTCATATCCCACCACATCAGGATAAGAATTCACTAAAAATCTGGAATTAAAAGTCGAATTGATGCTCATGAAACCCAAAGGTTTTGCCAAATGAATGGTTCTCAAGGAGGAAAAAGCAACATTGAAAATCTGAGAGGGAAAGAGGCTCAATATTCACAATGGCAAAGTGGGTCAGGGTGCAGTTCCTCACGATCAGAGCAAAAAAAAACCCTTTCATTTCTTTATAAAAAACAATCTAATTATATGATGCAGCTGGAGGCCTGTGCTGTCCTACTGAAAGAACTATCCAATTTATCACACCCCCTCTCCCCTCAAACTTTTTTTAAAACATGTATCCAATTCCCTTTCGAGTTGTAAAACCCCATCTGGTTCACTAATGTCCTTCAGGGAGGGAAATCTGCCGTTCTTACCTTCTCTGCCCTACAAGTGACTCCAGGCCCACACCGATGTGGTTGACTCTGAAATGGCCTAGCAAGCCACTCAGTTCAAGGGCAATTAGGGATGGGCAATAAATGCTGGCTCAGCCAGTGATGACCACGTGTGAAATGAAAGACAAAAAAAATCTAATGATTACATTCTGTTGAATAATAAAAAGGGGGCATGGTGACACAGTGGTTATCACTGCTGCCTCATAGCATCAGGGACCCGGGTTCAATTTCAGCCTTGGATCACTGTCTGTACAGAGTTTGCATGTTCTCTGCATATCTGTGTGTGTTTCCTCTGGAGGCTCTGGTTTCCTTCCACAGTCCAAAAGACATGCTGGTTAACTGTATTGGCCGTGCTAAATTCTCTCTCAGTGTACCCAAACAGGCGCCGGAGTGTGGCAACTAGGGGTAACTTCACAGTAACTTCACTGAAGTGTTAATGTAAGTCTATTTGCGACACTAATAAATAAACTTTAATAAACTATTACGGGACAGTTGCAAATGTAGAAACAAGTGAAATAAGATACTGGAAGATACAGTAGGGAAATTGGAAACAGTAAGTGATTAATGACCTTGCTATGTTGCCTTCAGGTCCAAATTACCTGATAGGTGAGCAAGACAAAAGGAAAGCACAGCAATATCTTGCATTTACATAGCACCTTTAAATTAACCAAACGCCCCAAAGCATCACACAGTGGCATAATCAATAAACGTATTACTGAGCTACGTAAGGAGATATTAGAACAGGCCCCAGGTCAAGGCTTGGGATTGCAATGACTTATTAAAGGAAAGGAGAAAGGCACTGAAATGGAGAGATTTCAGAACAGAATTCCAGAGCTTTGGGGCTGAGATGGTGGTAAATACAGTCAGCAGTGATTGAGAAGGAAAGCTGGGAATGCAAAGAGCTGGGATAAGTGTGGGGCTGGAGGGTTAGGAAGGGGCGAGGCCATTCAGGATGGCACTGGAGTGAGACAACTTCTTACGAGCTGTCCCCAGCACACCCTCTAAATCTGTCTTTTACTCTCGTTCTATAAAACTCTACTCTAACTCTTATAAACTCTCTAACAATGCTACATTCTGCATCCTCCCCTTTCCTTCTCTATGAATGGTATGCTATGTTTTTATAGTGCACAAGAAACAGTACTTTTCACTGTATACTAGTACATGTGACAACAATAAATCAAACCAAAGGATGGAGAGATTTGAACATGAGGATGAGATTTTTAAATTAGCTTTATTGTTAGGCTGGGGGCTACTGTTGTTCAGGGAGTACAGTAAATAGTGAAGACTAATCGAACCAGTCAAAGGCTTTGCATTCTATTCAAAGTCTCCAAGCTAGAACGTTATCTCCTATGAGGAGTAACCTGGTGTGATAGAAAAGGGGGGAATTTGAAAGCAAGGTTTATTTTCACTTTTGCTTCCCTCCTGGCCCTGCAGTCATTAGAAAAAAACAATGGTTTGAAGTATAAGACGTAACCAGAGTCCACCTAAGATATACTGGATAATGGGACATTCACATCAAATATGATTCTCATTACTTTGCTCAATGACATACATTCCCCTGATATGTGCTCCTTTGTAAGTTGGCAGGATGAGTGACTCTCCCACATAGCCTGCGCTCTGCAGTCCCTTATCTTTTGGCTTAACACAGTGCTTGTTTTTCAAGTCTGACTGTGCTCATTCCTTAATTCGTAATTGGCAGGAGGAGTTGCTCAGAAGCTGCCTGGAATAATGAAATGTACTGGAGATCATGAACCGGTGCTGCGGTAGCAGAGAGCCATGTTGGTTCAGATGGAATAGCTTTAACGAGGCGGAGGGCAGAGAAATTTCACAGAATCGCTGAGGGGTAGGAGGAGGCCATTTGACCCATCGTGTCCGTCCCAGTTCTCCAAGTGACTTAGTGTCATTCGCCTGCCTGTATCCCTGCACATTGTTTCTTACTCTTTTATTCTTTTGTGGGACATGGGCATTGCTGGCTAGGCCAGCGTTTATTGCCCATCCCTAGTTACCCTTGAGAAAGTGGTGGTGAGCTGTCCTCTTGAATCACTGCAGCCTACGTGCTGTGTGTTGACCCACCATGCCATTCTATTCAAGTAAGCATCTAATGGCCTCCTGAATGTCTCGGGCCAGACCCTATGGACTGTCGAGTCAAGAAGCTGAGACAATCAGGGGCAAGGGCGCATATCCTGGGTCGAGGAGGTTCCACAGTTGGAGCCTGGGAGCAGAGTTGTACAGTTAATTCAATCTGACACTGTGATTGCATATACTTATTTATTGTTGGCAAAATTTGAGCCACCCTCGATTTATTACAATAGCCTTGTTCACCATGGTGTTACAAAGAACTAAGAAAATTACAGCACAAGAACAGGCCCTTCGGCCCTCCAAGCCTGCACCAACCATGCTGCCCAACTGAATTAAAACTCCCTACCGCTCTGGGACCATCTCCCTCCATTCCCAATCTATTCATGTACTTGTCAAGATGCCCCTTAAAAGTCACTATCATATCTGCTTCCACTATGTCCCCCGGCAGCGAGTCCCAGACTCCCACCCACCACCCTCAGTGCAAAAAAACTTGCCTCGTACATCTCCTTGAAACCTAGCGCCTCACACCCTTAAACCTATTCCCCCAGTAAATGATTTTTCCACTCTGGGAAAAAGCTTTTCCAACTCTGTCCATGCCCCTCATAATCTTGTAGACTTCAATCAGGTCGCCCCTCAGCCTCCATCATTCCAGTGAGAACAAACCAAGTTTACCCAACCTTTCCTCATAGCTAATGCCTTCCATACCAGGCAACATCCTGGTAAATCTTTTCTGTACCCTTTCCAAAGTCTCCACATCCTTCTGGTAGTGTGGTGACCAGAACTGATCACTATATTCCAAGTGCAGCCTAACTAAAGTTCTACAAAGCTGCAACATGACTTGCCAATTTTTAAACTCAATGCCCTGGCCGATGAAGGCAAGCATACCGTATGCCTTCTTGACTACCTTCTCCACCTGCGTTGCCACTTTCTGTGATCTGTGTACCTGTACACCCAGATCCGTCTGCCTATCAATAATCCTAAGGGTTCTGCCATTTACTGTATATTTCCTATCTGTACTATACCTTCCAAACGCATTACCTTACATTTGTCTGAACAGGTGCTGGGTGACTGGGGGAATTTCACAGTAACTTCATTGCAGTGTTAATGTAAGCCTTACATGTGACTAATAAAAAAATTTTAACTTTAATATCTTGGTGAATCTCCTCTGCACCCTTTCCAGTGGGATCATATCCTTCCTATAATGTGGCAACCAGAACTGTACACAGTATTCTAGCTGGGGCTTAATGAACATTTTATCCAGCTCCATCATAACTTCCCTGCTCTTATATTCAATGCTTTGGCTAATAAAGGCAAGTATCTGATATATCTTCTTACCCCCACCTAATCCACCTGTTCTGCTGCCTTCAGGGATCTATGAACATGTACCCCAAGATCCCTCTGGTTCTCCGCATTTCCTCGCATCCTACCATTCATTATGTACATTGTGGACTCCTCAGACCATAAAACCCCTCAGCCCTGCAATGCCTGAGTGAATCTCCTCTGTACCCTTTCCAACACTTTGACATTCTTCCTAAAGTAGGACACCGAAAACAGGGCACTGTCAGCAGTGTTGTGAAGTTAGTGTCTGTAAAAGTATTTTAAAAATTGTAAAAATGCTGAGAGTTGTAAAATTGCATTGTCTGTTTTAAAAAATGGTAGTTTTTTTGCTATGCTTAGAATTTTTTTAAAAATGCAGGTGCAAATGCAGAGAGACCCAAAGTGAAATGTTGTATTGAGAGGTTAGACAGTAGTGTTGCCACGTAAAGAAAATAGCAAAGAGAGAAGATTCCGAAGAAGACTAACCTGACTGTATTTTTAGGTTTAGATCACCAACAATCTGTCCTGATGCCCCCCCCCCCCCGCCCCCGCAATGCCGACACTATAGTTAAGAAAGCATACCACTTTCTCCAGAAGATTAAGGAAATTTGGCCTGTCAGCTACAACTCTCACCAACTTTTACAGATGCGCCATAGAAAGCATTCTTTCTGGTTGTATCACTGCTTGGTTGGCACGGTGGCACAGTGGTTGGCACTGCTGCCTCACAGAGCCAGGGACCCGAGTTTGATTCCCAGCTTGGGTCACTGTCTGTCTGGAATTTGCACATTCTCCCCGTGTCTGCGTGGGCTTCTTCCAAAGTGCTCCGATTTCCTCCCGTAGTCTGAAAAACATGCTGGTTAGATGCATTGACCCGAACTGGCACCGGAGTGTGGCGACGAGGGGAATTTCAGAGTAACTTCATTGCATTATTAAAATGTAAGACTTACTTGTGACTAGTAAATAAACTTTAACTTTAACTTTGGTACGGCTCCTGCTGTTCCCAAGACCAAAAGAAACAACAAAACGTTGTGAATGTAGCCCAATCCATCACTCTAACCAGCCTCCCATCCATTGACTCTGTCTACACTTCCCCCTGCCCCAGAAAAGCAGCCAGCATAATCAAGACCCCACGTACACCGGACACACTAATTTCCACCTTCTTCCATTGGGAAAGTATACAAAAGCCATCTTCCCTGACAGGGAACAAGCTGTTCTTGAGCCGGTCGGTACGTGACCTCAGACTTTTGTATCTTTTCCCATCAGACATTTGAATGGACCTACCTTGCATTAAGTTGATCTTTCTCTACACCCTAGCTATGACTGTAACACTACATTCTGCACTCTCTCCTTTCCTTCTCTATTTACAGTTTGCTTTGACTCTACAGCATGCAAGAAACAATACTTTTCACTATTTACCAATACATGTGACAATAATAAATCAAATCAAATTTTGAGTGTGACTAAAAGCTCTATTTTTTGTTAATGAGTGAGAATTGTATTTATCTAAACAGCACTCCATTAGAATAGTATTTTTTCAGTTTGTTAATAGTTGAGGTAACATGTTCATTGTTAGGTAAATAAAGTGTTATGTGTTTATTTTACAGAGAGAATCTCAGGTAGTTATTCTGGTTTAACCACTAAATGTTGCTGAAGAACGTATAATCCCTCTTCTCACACACATTAACAGGGAGATACTTCTCTTTGAGTGGTTGAGTGTTAGTTCTTCAAGAGGAGATCAAACTCCACTTTGTAACAGCACTAAATGAAGAGCATTTGTCATTGACCTCACTGGACTGTGTCACAAAGATTTATTCAGCTCCTCAGCGTTGATCTGCCCTAATCCAGCATCTGATGTGGTAGAACTCCCTCTGCAGGGGATCAGCATAATATCATACAAGTGGGAGTTGGCCGACCAGCCCCCTCGGACCTGCTTTGTCATTCAGTATGGTATGGAAGGAGAGTTCCCTTCCTGTTGGGGAACACTTCAGCTGTCAAGGGCACTCAGACTCTGATCTTTGGGTAAGAGTTCTCCAAGGCAGCCTTCAAGACACACAACGCAGAAACGCCGAGCAGAAACTGATAGCCGAGTTCCACGCACATGAGGATGCCCTCAACCAGGACCTTGGGTTCATGTTACACGACATGTAACCCCCACCATTTAGCCTGGGTTTGCAAAATCTCACAAACTATCCTGGCTTGGGGCAATTCACACCTCTTTAACTTGTCATTATCCCCCTCTCCACTTACACTGTCTGTACCTGTAAAGACTTGATTACCTGTAAAGACTTGCATTCCAGCCATTATCTTGCCATTGAGTCTCTATCTATAAACGCCCTGTCTGTGAACTCAGCTCTCCATTCACCAGGTGAAGGAGCTGAGCTCTGAAAGCTCGTGATTCCAAATAAACCTGTTGGACTTTAACCTGATGTTGTGGGGCTTCTTACTGTGCCCACCCCAGTCCAACACCAGCATCCCCACATCAATCAATATGATCATTGCTAATCTGATCTTGGCTTGAACTCCACTTTCCTGCCTGTTCCTCACAACCCTCGACTCCCTAACAGCCCAAAACCTTCTCGATCACAGTCTTGAATATATTCTGTCACTCAACAGCCCTCTGGGGTAAAGAGTTCCAAAGATTCACCATCCTTCAAGGGAAGAAATTCCTTTTCATTTGTGTCTTACATGAGTAACCGCTTATTCTGAATTCTGTCTCATTCAAGCGCTAAAGAATCATCAATTAAGCCGAAATACCGTCATGGCTCATATTCAACCCAAAAGCCTATCTTAAACTTCCTTGAGGAAGGATCCCAGAAGATTGTTAGGGGACTGTTACCACTTATATTCCCTGTTAGTTACCATTCATTAATAAGGCAACAGTTACTTAAATATCCTTTGACATTCTGTTTTTGTTATAGATATCTTAATCATAGAATCCTACAGTGCGAAAGGAGGCCATTCAGCCCATCGAGTCTGCGCCAACAACAATCCCACCTAGGATTCTATCCCCCGTAACCCCTTGCATCTACCCTAGCTCGTCCCCTGACACTAAGGGGCAACTTAGCACGGTCAATCCACCTAACTCTGGAGTGCGGGAGGAAACCAGAGCACCTGGAGGAAACTCGCGCAGACATGGGGAGAATGTGCAAACTCCACACAGACAGTGACCCAAGGCCGGGGTTGAACCCGGCCCTGTGAGGCAGCAGTGCTCACCACTGCGCCACCATGCTGGTGCAGGCTCGATGGGTCGAATGACCTCCTTCTGCACAGTAGTGATTCCATGAGAACATTAAACTCATTGTCTCCAATATCCCAGGATGCTCACTCATGCAGTAAACTGTTACAACTGGACCAATGCCGTGAAATGTTATCCCAACAAACTCATTGGCAGGAGTTTGTAAGCGCAAAGAGCGTTGTTTTCCATTTTCAATGATTGACATGTTTCTCAGAGTTTATGCTAAAGTGTTCAATTCAAAGTTGCAGATGTAGATGGACTGCGAAATGTCTGCAGGAGCCATTATTTTATCTTTCTCACTTACACTGGTCATTTTTAGCGCATTTCCTCTCAGACTGATTGTTGCACACCACCTAAAAGAGATAAAACTGGTTTCCAATCCTTCACCAAAGTACGCAGTGCTGACTGAAAGGTGTCGGCCAGTTATAGTTATTGAAATGTCAGTGTTGTGAGAATGGACCTCAATGCAGCAGATTGGAGTGTTTGACAACCACATGTGGTTTACCAGTGTTCGTGCGTGAGGCTTTACCTAACATTCTCTTGCAACGCAACAAAACGCTGCAAAGTATTTCTAAAACGTTTGCTGCCTGCTGATTTCTCTAAATGTTTTATGGGATTCTGTTGCCCCCAGCTGAAATGATTCGGAATAACAAGCGCTGCTCAAACCATGACGCATGTCAAACAATAGCTGTGACATTTATTTGCAGAGAGGAAATCTATGGATGTATTTACAAAGTCTGAAACAATTTACTCATCCTAGGCTCTGTTGCCCATTCGCTAACCCATCTTGTTCATCTGTTACCTCTGCTCACCTGTATATTGGCTCCCAGTCTAACAGTACATACATTTCAAAATTCTTGCGTACTAAACACCTCACAGCCTCATCCCTCCCTATCACTATAGCCCTATATAGAATTGTGGAATCCCTACAGTGCAAAAGGAGACCATTCAGCCCATCGAGTCTACGCAGATCATCTACCCCAGGCCCAATGTCCATTACCCTATATATTTACCCACCAATCTACACATTAGTGGGACACTGAAGGACAATATAACACGGTCAATCCACCTAACCTGCGCATCTTTGGACTGTGGGAGGAAACCAGAGCACCCAGAGGAAACCCTCTCAGACACAGGGAGATTATACAGACTCCACACAGACAGCGACCCAAGCTGGGAATCAAGCCCAAGTCCCTGGTGCTGTAAGATAGCAGTGCTATCCACTGTGCCACCATGCCACCAATATTTGAGATATCTCAAGTAAGTTGCACGCAGCCCAGAATCCTGTCCCTCCCCTGCACTCAATTGCCTTCAATTCTGTGTTGCAGGAAATGACCCAGATGCTCCGGGTCTGTCTAGAATCGCAGCCCACCCCTCCCTATCTGCCAAAACTCCAGAAGACAATCCGAAGATTCCTCGCAGGAAAGGCAGAAGGAAACCTCCGAGGCTGGCACCAGTTTCTACATCACCAATTCAGAGATTATCGCCTCAGTGGGTCAAGTTAATGGTGGGACTAAGAGAGAAAATGCCAGAAAATCTCAGTAGGTCTGGTAGCATCTATAAGGAGAGAAAAGAGCTGATGTTTCGAGTCCCTTTGTCAATGATTAGCAGCAGGGCTTCTGGATCACTCTGTGCACCCACAACACATCTGTTGACGTACATCAGGTGGAGGCGAGAATGTCTGAGGCCTCTGGCACGTGGAGATAAGGACTCAGCTGGCCCTATGCCAGATGTTGCACCTCTGCGATTGGTTCTCCCTCAGTTGCTGGAGATGCCAAATCACAGCAGGCCACAGCAGAGTGCCAGAGGGCCAAGGTCAAGTCACAGTGAGGCACTGGGCAGCCTAACTGAGATTCTGCAGCCCATGGCCAATAGACTCGACAGGTTGCAGGACACCCAGTGGGACAGTGCCAAGGCACAGCGGGCTATGGCCACAGCGGGACATGGCTTATGGGCGGCAGAGCATGGCCCAGTCTCTGGGGGGCACTTGCTGCTGCCATCGAGAGTTATCCCCAGACTCATAGTGCCATTGGCGAGGGTTTGCCAACCATGGCAAGAACACGGGTGAGCTTCCAGCTCTGTTCGAGCCAGGTGACGCTGGAACTTCTGGAGCTCAGTGCAGAAGCGCCACCATCCCCTGGAGATACCCAGGGTCCCATTGGCAACCTGAGGGAGGAGGAAAGGCCGCAGTCCGTGCTGGGGGCCTTCCACCCGGGAGACAGCGGCCGTCGCTGCGCCTTCTGACTCTCTTTTTTCTAACCCCGGTGCATCTCAAAGGCCGCAGGATGAACAGGGTGGCATGGATATGTCCCTGAAACCCGAATGCCGGCTGGAGGCCCTCCCGGTGTCGGATCTCCAGGGGATGGCCGCCAAGAACTTCACAGGCCACAGAGTGCACAACGCAGCTGATAACCTCCACCTCCAGTATACAGCCTGGGGACACACCCAGATGTAGTGGTAGGCCATGTAAAGTTGAAGTATCACCTTGGTTGAGGGAATAAAGCAGAGATAATTTTCAGGAGCACATGTTGAGAATGAGCATTTGTATATACACTTAACTTGATAAATAAATGTACTCCACAGTTGTGACGAATGTGTTTCTGATCATCCTCCAGCAGGGTGACCATACCCCAACCTTAGCCGGAGGAGATGGCAACAGTATTGTCTTTGGGTGAGGGCCCTCAGTGCCCCCGCTACTGCAATCCCCAAATCCAGGCGCGTGTTGCATACCTGTCACTGCACTTACAATCGAGGCACTCAAAACCATCCTTGCCACTTCCGGATGCCACGCAGAGCCACCGAGTAACTGAACTTGCCATGGGATCCCCAGAACAAGCAGCTGTTGATACCCTCTTGCCCACCACCCCCTCCAACCCCGTCCTGAGGCCCTAGGGTGGTAGCTCATGTTCCTTCATTCCCACCCAGACATGGGCCCAGTTGCCAGCATGCATGCAGAGCTCGGGTAGGAGTCAGACTTGTTTGTAGCAGGGCACCATCACATTGTGCCACGTCGCGAGTGGTCATCACCCTTCTGCTTTCAGTGTTATATCCCTAACACAGGTTGCCCAGGCCCATCATCCTGGTTTACTATGGCAGGGGGATTTCCTGAGGTTATAGCAGGAGGGTGGGAGCTAGTTTCCACCAGCTGCAACACATGGTACTGGTGTGCATGCCTGGTTGTGAGGAAGGCCTCCCTCGCCCCCCTCCCCCCCCCCAGGCACGCCAGACTCTTGGCTTTGTTTTGGGGGAAAGGGGGGAGACATTGAAAGGATCAATAAGGTCTACAACCAGCTAGCCCCATTCCCCACACGCTCCATTTCCCCATCCAACGCCCCCCCCAACAACCCACCCACACCACACGTCTCCCCAACCCCTCAGTCTCCACAGGCCTCCTTCTCCCCATCACCACATAATCCACCCACATCACCCAATCCCCCCCATCCCCTCCCACGCCCCCACCCCATCCCCCCCCACCCCACACTCCCACATGTCCCATCCTCCCACATCCCACCACCCCACACCTCACCACACCACACTATACCTCCCCCACCCAGCCTCAGCTCTACAGGCCCCCAGCCAGTGTTGCCACAATGCTGCTGCTTCCCCAAGCTCCCTCCCTCCCCGCACCCAGCATCCATATTAAATCAGTCTCACTTATTGCTGGCTGTGTGAGAACCCAAGATCAGCACTAACGTCTAAGGTCAGCGCTAAAACCTGACTTCAGACACCAGTGGCAGCTTGCTACCCCCAGTGGGTCATTAGCTACATGGAGTCTGCACGTTCTCCTCATGTCTGTGTGGGTTTCCTCAGGGTGCTCCGGTTTCCTCCCATAGTCTGAAAGGCATGTTTGTTGGGTACATTGGCAATGTTAAATTCTCGCTCCGTGTACCCGAATAGGCACTGGAGTGTGGCAACTTGGGGATTTTCATAGTAACTTCACTGCAGTGTTAATGTCAGCCTACTTGTGACAATAATAAATAAACTTAAACTTAAAACCCCCTTTAGTGTTTTCCATCTCTCTTGGCTGTCCATAGAATAGAATCCCTACAGTGCAGGAGGAGACCATTCAGGCCATTGAGTCTACATCGAACACAATCCCACGCAGACCCTATTCCCCTGCCCCTTCATATTTACCCTGCTAATCCCCCTGATGCTAGGGTTAATTTAGCATGGCCAATCAACCTAACCTGCACATTTTTGGACTGTGAGAAGAAACCCACACAGACACAGGGAAAATGTGCAAACTCCACACAGACAGTGACCTCAAGGCCGGAATTGAACCCAGGTCCCGGGAGCTGCGAGGCAGCAGTGCCAACCATTGTGCCAGCACACACAAGACCTTTCATCAGTGACTTATTTCCTACAGCCTTGGACAATCAAACAATGTACGCCTCTTAAGTTTCTGACTACTTACAAACTGTTGCTTGGAGAATTAAAACACAAGTCCACTTGCTGAAGCATATAAGTTAAATATGTCTGCACATTCCTCTGCACTTCAAAGGAAACAAACTTTGCTTGTCAATCAATGTTAGCTTTTGTTCTCCTTGTAGCCTTCAGAACACTTAAGAGGAACTGTATGAACATTTTCTAAAACATATCAATCCCTTATCTTCATGTTTTCAGACATCATGTCCCACAGTTTCTTTCGTAGATGTAAATCTTCTCCAAAGATGGACCCGACCTCAAAATGAATCAGAGCTTTTCTTTATTGGTTGCAACACATTTTATGACCTTTTGTGAGCTTCAGAATGTTTTTATCAGCAACTCTGTTCACCAACCTTGGAAATCAGCCTGAACTGTTACAGCAAATTTAAACTATTAATACCTCCCCCCGTAACTAGTTCCTGCAAATCTCCCACACAAAAAAAACCATACATTTTGATTCATTCGGCCAAAAAATATTATAGCCTCTTACAGAAAGTTGTTAAAAGAAGAAATGTAATGGCCAGGGGATTTTGTGGTCAACATTATCTATTCATTCCGCTGTGCATGGGAAGTTGTGGTGACGAGAGAATTGTTTTGCATGGCGCGCACACACACACACACACACACACACACACACACACACACACACACACACACACACACACACACACACACACACACACACACACACACACACACACACACACACACACACCTACAGGTCTGAGGTCTTCGTCAACAGGAAAATAGTTCATCAATCTCCGTAACCAAACAAACTGAAGATTCTTTACTGAATCACACCAAGGCTACCCCAGGAAATACAAGTAAAAATAGTAACTTTAAAGGCAAACAATATACAGAGAGCAAAGCAAGGAGAGGAAGAGGAAAATGGGTGTAAAAGTTTAAAGATGTAAAAGGAAGACTTGGGGTGGCGCAGTACCACAGCGGTTAGCATTGCCCGCTCACAGTGTCAGGGACCCAGGTTCAATCCTGGCCTCGGGTCACTGTCTGTCTGGAGTTTGCACATTCTCCCCGTGTCTGCGTGAGTTTCTTCCGGGTGCTCCAGTTTCCTCCCACAGTTCAAAGATGTGCGGGTTAGGTTGATTGGTCTGGCAAGATTTCCCCTTAAGTTGTGGCGGACTAGAAGGGTAAATATGTGGGGGTTATGGGGGTGGAGCCTGTGAGGGACTGCTGCTGGTCCAGGCTCGATGGGCCAAAAGGCCCCACTGTAGGGATTCTATGACTTTTCTTTAATTCCTGAAGCTCCAGGTCAAATCTGAAGGGTTGCTAACCCTACGGTGTGAATCTCATTTCAGTGGATCATAGAATCCCTCTAGTGCAGAAAAAGGCCATTCGGCCCATCGAGCTTGCACCGATAATAATTCCATCCAGGCCCTAGCCCACAACCCTATGTATTTACCCTGCTAATCCCCCTGATACTAATGGACAATTTAGCACGGCCGATCAACCTAACCTGCATATGTTCGCAGTGTGGGAGGAAACCAGGGCACCCAGAGGAAATCCACACAGATACGGGAAGAATGTTCAAATTCCACACAGACAGCGACCTGAGGCTGGAATCGAACCTGGATACTGGCGCCATGAGGAAGCCATGCTAACCTTTATGCCATTTTTTTAAAAATCATTCACTTGCAAATCTGAAGGTCAAGATTTGCAAGACCAACATTTATTGCATGTTCCTCACTGTCCTGTGGCGAGCTGCCTTCACGAATGACTGTAATCTATGCAGTGAAGACACACTCAAAGCGCTGTGTGTCTTCATTAGTACCTTGGGAGCATAGTGGCAGAACGTACCTGCTGCCAACACAACTGGGCCTGACCAGTGGGAGTCGCTCCAGTCCACACAAATATGCCTCCCCGCCCACCTTTGTAGAAATGTTGAAGGCAATTTGCCAACCAGGATATCCTGGGACTGTTTCATTTCTGGCTCCCTCAGGCACACGCAAACATTAAATTCACTCTGCTCACTAAAAGACTGAGACTATGAAATGAACTTTAATCTCTGACGCTTTAAACTCATTTATTAGTGTTATCGTAGCACACGAGCGCCAAGTAGATTGGCCAATAGTATCACTGAATGAGGGGTGTGGGGTGAGTCGTGTAAATAGTGGAGGAGTTGAGTATTATCTAACTGGGAGGGATGGTAGGCCAGGGGTGAATGCTGAGAGAGGCAAGGGAGGAAACTACTAGGACCTTGAGAGAAATCTTTGTATCCTCGCTGGCTACAGGGGAGGTCCCAGAGGATTGGAGAATAGCCAATGTTGTTTCTTTATTTAAGAAGGGTAGCAAGAATAAACTAGGTAATTACAGGCCGGTGAGCCTTACGTCAGTGGTAGGGAAATTATTGGAGAGGATTCTTTGAGACAGGATTTACTCCCACTTCGAATTAGTATTAGTGAGAGGCAACATGGTTTTGTGAAGGGAGGTCATATCTCACTAACTTGATCGAGTTTTTTGAGGAAGTGACGAAGATGATTGATGAGGGTAGGGCTACATGGACTTCAGTAAGGCCTTTGACATGGTCCCTCATGGCAGACTGGTGCAGAAGGTGAAGTCGCATGGGATCAGAGTTGAGCTGGCAAAGTGGGTACAGAACTGGCTTAGTCACAGAAGACAGAGGGTAGCAGCGGAAGGGTGTGTTTCTGAATGGAGGGCTGTGACAAGTAGCATTCCTCAGGGATCAGTGCTGGGACCTTTGCTATTTGTAATATATATAAATGACTTGAAGGAAAATGTAACTAGTTTGATTAGTAAGTCTGCAGATGACATAAATGTTGGTGGATTTACAGATAGCGCTGAGGGCCATCAGAGGATAAGTAGGATATAGGTAGTTTGGAGGCTTTGGCGGGGAGATGGCAGATGGAGTTTAATCCGGACAAATGTGAGGTAATGTATTTTGGAAGATGTAATAAAAATAGGAAATGTACAGTAAATAATAGAACCGTTAAGAGTATTGATAGGCAGAGGGATCTGGGTGTACAGGTACACAAGTCACTGAAAAGGCAACACAGGTGGAAAAGGTAGTTAAGAAGGCATATGGCATGCTTGCCTTCATTGGCTGGGGCATTGAGTTTAAAAATTGGCAAGTCATGTTGCAGCTTTATAGAACCTTAGTTAGGCTGTACTTGAAATATAGTGTTCAATTCTGGTCGCCACACTACCAGAAGGATGTGGACGCTTTGGAGAGGGTCCAGAAAACTTTGCCTGGTATGGAGGGCATTAGCTTTGAGGAGAGGTTGGAGAAACTTGGTTTGTTCTCACTGGAACAATGGAGATTGAGGGGCGACTTGATAGGATTCTTCAAGATTATGAGAGGCATGGACAGAGTAGATAGTCAGAAGCTTTTTCCCAGGGTGGAAGTGTCAATTACTAGGGGCATAGGTTTAAGGTGCGAGGGGCAAGGTTTAAAGGAAATGTACAAGGCAAGTTTTTTATACAGAGGGTAGTCGGTGCCTGGAACTTGCTGCTGGGGGAGATAGTGGAAGCAGATACAATACTGAATTTTAAGGGCTGTCTAGACAAATACATGAATCGGATGAGAACAGATGATATAAGAAATAGGAGCAGGAGTAGGCCATCTAGCCCTTCGAGCCTGCCCCGCCATTCAATAAGATCATGGCTGATCTGTCGTGGCTCAGTTCCACTTTCCCGCCCTCTCCCCATAACCCTTAATCCCCTCTCTTATCAAAAACCCATCAACCCGCGTCTTAAAAATATTTAGCGAGGCAGCCTCCACCACTTCAACGGGCAGAGAATTCCAGAGATTCACCACCCTTTGAGTGAAGAAGTTCCTCCTCAACTCCGTTCTAAACCGCCCCCCCCTTTATCTTGAGGCTGTGCCCCCTAGTCCTATTGTCTTTTTTGAGCGGGAAGAGCCTCTCCACCTCTATCCTATCCATCCCATTCATCATCTTATACGTCTCAATGAGATCTCCCCTCATTCTTCTAAACTCTAACGAGTACAAGCCTAGTTTATTCAGCCTCTCCTCATAGCTCGACCCCCTCAACTCCGGTATCAGCCTAGTAAACCTCCTCTGCACTCCCTCCAAGGCCAAAATATCTTTATATGATATGATATGGTCCCCGGAAGGGCAGCAGGTTTTAGTTCAGTCGGGCAGGATGGTTGACTTGCAGGGACGTAGGGTCTGTTCCTGTGCTGTAATTTTCTTTGTTCTTTGGTTGAGCATGGGCTGGAATGGAAGCTTAAGGAGGAGGCAAGGCCTGTAGGAGCAATGCTTATGGTGGACAATTGCTCTGCAGCAATGGTGCTTTTGGTCTTCAGGGGCTGGGGAAGGAACTATCACTATGGGCTGGCAATGTTATAGGGGAGAAAAAACTAAAACAAATAGTGTAAGTATTCATTGAGTTATTTCTTGGGGGGGGGTAATGTAGTTAATATTTCAGGTTGATGCCGAACTCAAGAAAGAAAGATAGAAATGTGAGAGTTTTTGAGCCAATAGAAAGGGGGAAGGACATGAGGAACTCAAAAGAAGGTCTATGGGACAGTGGAGGACATATGGTTAAATAACAAAAAGATTGTATGATGCAAACGCCAAGGGAGTAGTTATGGTTACGGTATCGAGGCAAGTGGGCAGTGATCAATGGGTAGTGATGCAGTTGGACTTTAACCTGCTGTTGTGAGACTTAGTGATCCAGTGGGCAGTGTGTCAGTGAGTATCTCTGGGCAGTGTTTGTTAGTGATCCAGTGGGCAGTGTGTCAGTGAGTATCTCTGGGCAGTGTTTGTTCGTGATCCAGTGGGCAGTGTGCCAGTATCTCTGGGCAATGTTTGTTAGTGATCCAGTGGGCAGTGTGTCAGTGAGTATCTCTGGGCAGTGCTTGTTAGTGATCCAGTGGGCAGTGTGTCAGTGAGCATCTCTGGGCAGTGCTTGTTAGTGATCCAGTGGGCAGTGTGTCAGTGAGTATCTCTGGGCAGTGTTTGTTCGTGATCCAGTGGGCAGTGTGTCAGTGAGTATCTCTGGGCAGTGCTTGTTAGTGACCCAGTGGGCAGTGTGTCAGTGAGTATCTCTGGGCAGTGCTTGTTAGTGATCCAGTGGGCAGTGTGTCAGTGAGTATCTCTGGGCAGTGCTTGTTAGTGATCCAGTGGGCAGTGTGTCAGTGAGTATCTCTGGGCAGTGTTTGTTAGTGATCCAGTGGGCAGTGTGTCAGTGAGTATCTCTGGGCAGTGCTTGTTAGTGATCCAGTGGGCAGTGTGTCAGTGAGCATCTCTGGGCAGTGCTTGTTAGTGACCCAGTGGGCAGTGTGTCAGTGAGTATCTCTGGGCAGTGCTTGTTAGTGATCCAGTGGGCAGTGTGTCAGTGAGCATCTCTGGGCAGTGCTTGTTAGTGATCCAGTGGGCAGTGTGTCAGTGAGTATCTCTGGGCAGTGTTTGTTCGTGATCCAGTGGGCAGTGTGTCAGTGAGTATCTCTGGGCAGTGCTTGTTAGTGACCCAGTGGGCAGTGTGTCAGTGAGTATCTCTGGGCAGTGCTTGTTAGTGATCCAGTGGGCAGTGTGTCAGTGAGTATCTCTGGGCAGTGCTTGTTAGTGATCCAGTGGGCAGTGTGTCAGTGAGTATCTCTGGGCAGTGTTTGTTAGTGATCCAGTGGGCAGTGTGTCAGTGAGCATCTCTGGGCAGTGCTTGTTAGTGACCCAGTGGGCAGTGTGTCAGTGAGTATCTCTGGGCAGTGTTTGTTAGTGATCCAGTGGGCAGTGTGTCAGTGAGTATCTCTGGGCAGTGCTTGTTAGTGATCCAGTGGGCAGTGTGTCAGTGAGTATCTCTGGGCAGTGCTTGTTAGTGACCCAGTGGGCAGTGTGTCAGTGAGCATCTCTGGGCAGTGCTTGTTAGTGATCCAGTGGGCAGTGTGTCAGTGAGTATCTCTGGGCAGTGTTTGTTCGTGATCCAGTGGGCAGTGTGTCAGTGAGTATCTCTGGGCAGTGCTTGTTAGTGATCCAGTGGGCAGTGTGTCAGTGAGCATCTCTGGGCAGTGCTTGTTAGTGACCCAGTGGGCAGTGTGTCAGTGAGTATCTCTGGGCAGTGTTTGTTAGTGATCCAGTGGGCAGTGTGTCAGTGAGTATCTCTGGGCAGTGCTTGTTAGTGATCCAGTGGGCAGTGTGTCAGTGAGTATCTCTGGGCAGTGCTTGTTAGTGACCCAGTGGGCAGTGTGTCAGTGAGCATCTCTGGGCAGTGCTTGTTAGTGATCCAGTGGGCAGTGTGTCAGTGAGTATCTCTGGGCAGTGTTTGTTAGTGACCCAGTGGGCAGTGTGTCAGTGAGCATCTCTGGGCAGTGCTTGTTAGTGACCCAGTGGGCAGTGTGTCAGTATCTCTGGGCAGTGCTTGTTAGTGATCCAGTGGGCAGTGTGTCAGTGAGTATCTCTGGGCAGTGCTTGTTAGTGACCCAGTGGGCAGTGTGTCAGTATCTCTGGGCAGTGCTTGTTAGTGACCCAGTGGGCAGTGTGTCAGTATCTCTGGGCAGTGCTTGTTAGTGACCCAGTGGGCAGTGTGTCAGTGAGCATCTCTGGGCAGTGCTTGTTAGTGACCCAGTGGGCAGTGTGTCAGTATCTCTGGGCAGTGCTTGTTAGTGATCCAGTGGGCAGTGTGTCAGTGAGTATCTCTGGGCAGTGCTTGTTACAATGTAGCGGGAAGCGGATGTGTATCCAAGATGCGGCTCTGAAGGGGGCGCAGCGGGAGAGAGGGGGGGGCAGCCAAGGGCCAGGTCGCGGAGCTAGGGGCGGGGCTAGAAGGGAGGGGGCGGAGCAAGGGGCCAGGGGGCGGGGATAGAGGCGCGGGGGCGGAGCTAAGCGCGCGGGGGGCGGAGCAAGGCGCGCGGGGATGGAGCTCGTCGTGCGGCGGGCGGAGCTAGGTGCGCGGGGGCGGAGCTAGAGGTATTGGGGGCGGAGCTAGAGGCGCTGGGAAGAAGCTCGACGCGCTGGAGGCAGGTCCAGAACGGGCGGGGGCGGGGACGGGGGCGGAGCAAGGCGCGCGGGGGCGGAGCTAGAGGAGTAGGGGGGGAGGGGCAGAGTGGGCAGGGGCGAGGCTAGGTCTGAGGGGGCGTGGCCGGTTCCAGAGACACGCAGGCAGCGGAGGGGCTGCCGGGTGCATCGTCTGGGTTGGTTTTGTTATAATGAATGGGATGGCGGCGTCGCGAGTTAACCCTTACCCACTGCGCAGCCAGACCGAGATCCAGTCGAAGAGGCCGCGGCTGAGCCCGGGCAGTGGGCGGCAGCAGCAGCAAGGCGCGGGGAAGGGGAAGCGGCAGGCGAAGGGCCCAGGCAAGAGGCTGAAGTCAGTGCAGAGTGATGGGCCGCGGAGCGGGCAGCGGAGGCACTTTGCCGCCCTGGTGCTAGCCCGGGGAGGCAGCAAGGGGATCCCGCTGAAAAACATCAAGCTGCTGTTTGGCATCCCCCTCATCGGCTGGGTGCTGAGGGCGGCTGTGGACAGCAAGCAGTTCGACAGGTGAGGGGGAGGGGGGGAAGGGAGGGGAATGAGGGGGAGGGGGGTGAAGAGGGGGGAGTGAAGGGGGGTTGGGGGGTGAAGAGGGGGGGGTTGGGGGGTGAAGAGGGGGGGGGTTGGGGGGTGAAGAGGGGGGAGTGAAGAGGGGGGGG
The DNA here is from genome assembly GCF_965287045.1 of Carcharhinus amblyrhynchos. Lineage (NCBI taxonomy): Eukaryota > Metazoa > Chordata > Chondrichthyes > Carcharhiniformes > Carcharhinidae > Carcharhinus > Carcharhinus amblyrhynchos. The sequence continues at coordinate 52,188 of NW_027650084.1, read as the reverse complement.
GTTGGGGGGTGAAGAGGGGGGAGTGAAGGGGGGGTGGGGGGGGTGAAGAGGGGGGGGTTGGGGGGTGAAGAGGGGGAGTGAAGGGGGGGTGAAGAGGGGGGGTTGGGGGGTGAAGAGGGGGGAGTGAAGGGGGGGTGGGGGGGGTGAAGAGGGGGGGTTGGGGGGTGAAGAGGGGGGAGTGAAGGGGGGGTGGGGGGGTGAAGAGGGGGGAGTGAAGGGGGGTGGGGGGGTGAAGAGGGGGGAGTGAAGGGGGGGTGGGGGGGTGAAGAGGGGAGAGTGAAGGGGGGTTGGGGGGTGAAGAGGGGAGAGTGAAGGGGGGGTTGGGGGGTGAAGAGGGGAGAGTGAAGGGGGGGTTGGGGGGTGAAGAGGGGAGAGTGAAGGGGGGGTTGGGGGGTGAAGAGGGGAGAGTGAAGGGGGGTTGGGGGGTGAAGAGGGGAGAGTGAAGGGGGGGTTGGGGGGTGAAGAGGGGAGAGTGAAGGGGGGGTTGGGGGGTGAAGAGGGGAGAGTGAAGGGGGGGTTGGGGGTGAAGAGGGGGGAGTGAAGGGGGGGTGGGGGGGTGAAGGGGGGAGAGTGAAGGTGGGGTGGGGGGTGAAGGGGGGTAGGGGAGTGAAGAGAGTGGGGGGGGAGGGGGGGGAAGGGGGAGGTTGGGGGGAAGAGAGGGGGGGTGGGGGGGAAGAGGGGGGGGTGGGGGGGGTTGGGGGGAGAGAGGGGAAGGGGGGGTTGGGGGGAAGAGAGGGTGGAGGGGGGTAGGGGGAAGAGAGGGTGGAGGGGGATTTGGGGGGGAAGAGATGGGGGGTTGGGGGGGAAGAGAGGAGGGAAGGGGGGTGGGGGACGGGAGGGTAAGGGGGGAAGGGAGGCGGGGTAAGGGCGTGGAGGGGGGAAGGGAGGCGGGGTAAGGGCGTGGAAGGGGGAAGGGAGGGGGCGGGGTGGGAGGGGGAGGGGGGAGGGGGGGGCGAGAGGAAGGCGGGGGGAGGGCAGGAGGGAGAGGGGTGGGGGGGTGAGGGGGGGTTGAAGGTGGGTGGGAGAGGGGGGTTGAAGGGGGGTGGGAGAGGGGGGCTGGAAGTGGGGAGGAGGATGTGGGAGTTGGGGGAGAGGGGGAGGAAGTGGGGGAGAATTTAAGATTGTATGGGAGGGTTGGGGAGAGGTTGCGGAATCAGGTGAGGTCTGGGGTGGAGAGGGGGTGAGTGTGAGGTAGGGAGACTTGGGGAGGTAGGGAAGAAAGGATTGGAGAGGTGAGTGATGGGCTGCACGAGGGTTTGGAGGAACGATGAGGGAAGAGGTAAGATAGGGTTGGGGAATTGTGGGGGTGGGCAGGTGTATGATGTGGGGGTGAGAAGGGGGCTGGGATGGTTAGGCGGGGAGGGGTGAATGGTCAGGAAGTGAAGCAGGTCATTGAGATGCAGAATGCCCAGCTGAATACTGTCGTGGTCTCTCTTTGAAGTTGCTTTGACTTTGGCCAAGCTTTTGGTCACGTGTCCTGATAGAGTGGTGGTAAGGCAGGTATTGAGGGGAAGTATATGCTAAGTATAAGTTAATGTGGTTTGATGGCTATATGACAACTTTTATGGCATCTTTTGTCTGGTCTAAGACAACATATAACTGCAAGTTGGTGTGCTGCCTGTTTGTGCTGTTTTGTTGAATGTTTTGAATCAGGTGAGGTTATGAGTTTGCATTGTTCGCTGAAACGTGAACTTGAGTCACAAACAATGTACAGCATTGCTCGTGTATTCTTCCAAACCTTGAGCTGGAACGCAGGTGTCCCCAGCCCAAGTACAATTTCTAACACTGGGAGCAATTTGCTGGTCTCAACTGGGAAGGAGGGTTTGGGGTTATTTGAAGGGTTTTACAAGAGTGAGGTACCAGAGGTAGCCAAGAGCATATTTTTCCATCTGAGTTCCCTCTGTTCCATAACTTACCGGTGTGCTGAATCTGGGAGCAGCTTGGTGTTGCTAGGAGGTTTTTTCCCCCAGTACACCTGTTCTTTGATCTACCTGTTGTACCTGCAGCAGTTCCTGATTCAAAGGCAGAAACGTTTGATAACGTGTCCCTCACACAATTATGTTAATGCCAATACAGCAGAAATGCAAAGGACATCCAGCTCCCGAGTGCAGTAAAGCTCTTGTCAAAAAAAATCTATTTGGGAAGGGCTGTGAGAATTTAACTAGCTCAGCATGCTTCACCCGGAGAGTGGTGAATGTGTGGCATTCCCTACCACAGAGGCCAGAACAAAGAAAATTATAGTACAGGAACAGGTCCTCCACACCTGCATCTTCCATGCTGCCCGATTTACCTAAAACCCCTTACCCTCCTGGAGACTATATCTCTCTATTCCCATCCCATTCATTTGCTCGTCAAGATGTCCCTTAAAAGTCGCTACCATATCCGCATCCACTACCTCTCCCGGCAACGAATCCCAGACACCCACCACCCTCTGTGTAAAAAATCTGCCTCGTACATCTTCTTTAAACCTTGCCCATTGCACCTTAAACCTAGGCCTCCTAGTAATTGACTCTTCCACCCTGGAAAAAAGCTTCTGACTATCCACTCAGTCTGTGCCCCTCATAATCTTGTAGACTTCTATTGGGTCTTCCCTCAACCTCTGTCACTCCAGTGAAAACAAACTAAGTTTCTCTAACTTCTCCTCGTAGCTAATGCCCTCCATACCAGCCAACATCCTGGTAAACCCACTTCAAAACCTCCACATCCTTCTGCTAGTGTGGCAACTGGAATTGAACACTATGTTCCAAGTGTGGCCTAACTAAGGTTCTATAAAGTGCAACATGACTTACCAATTTTTAAACTCAGTACCCTGGGGGATGAAGGCAAGCATGCTGTATGCCGCCTTGACTGCCTTCTCCATCTGCATTGCCACTTTGTGGCCTGTGTACCTGTACACCCAGATCCTTTTGTCTGTCAATACTCTTGAGGGCTCTGCCATTTACTGTATATTTCCTATCTGTATTAGACCTTCCAAAATGCATTATCTCACATTTGTCTGGATTAAACTTCATCTGCTATCTCCCCGCCAAAGTCTCCAACTGATCTATGTCCTGCTGTATCACCCGATGGCTCTCATCACAATCTGTAAATCCACCAACCTTTGTGTTGTCTGCAAACTTACTAATCATTGAAGTTGCATTTTCCTCCAAATCGTTTATGTATATCACAAACAGCAAAGGTCCCAGCACTGATCGCTGAGGAACACCATTTGTCACAGCCCAGTCACAAAACATTGCATGATTTCAAGAAGAAATTAGATGTATCTCTTGGGGCTAAAGGGATCAAGGGACATGGGGAGAAGGCAGGATCAGGATACTGAGTTCAATAACAAAAAAAACTTGCGTGGGTTTCATGCCACCTCCGCAGTAGCCAACCTCTGATTAACCCACACAACCGTCAGTCACAGTGCAGATAGAGGCAGGGATTTCCCAGGGAGCCAGCACTCACTGGATTGATGGAGGCCAGGAGGCTGCTGGGCCCCAGTCAGATGACGAGTCTCTGGACTCAGTCATGCCACAGTTGCTGGAGCTCCAAAGTCGAGTCAGGAAAAGATGTCAGCTGCACTCCTCAAATTGAGAGAGAATGGAGGAATCCCAGTGCCTTCTGTCCAAGGCGACCGTGCTGATGCTCCAAGACAGCCAGGCCAACACTGCGAAGGCGGCTGCATCAGTGGGGGCCTTGGTGCAAGAGTTCTGTCCTGTACTGGCACAGGCTGTGCATTCCTTAGTGCAGGCACTTGTGGGCATCCATTGCAGGCAGAGGCTCAAAATTCCAACCAGGGGCTGGGTTTAGGTGCGACAAAATACATAACCCGTAATAATGCAACTATTTAGCCACATGGAGGAATTTTACAGAGGACACAATGAATAGGCTCACTTTGTACATTTGCTTACCAGCCATCACCATGTTAAACGAGTACAAAATTCACCATGGTCAAAGAATTATCCCTGCCCTTTACTTTTTGGTCTGTTTTAAAAATTCTTTCTTGGCATGTGGGCACCACTAGCAAGGCCATCATTTGTTGCCATCCCTAATTGCCCTTGAACTGAGTGGCTTGCTAGGACATTTTGGAGGTCATTTAAGATTCTGCCATATTGCTCGGGATCTGGAATTGCCTATAGACCAGGCCAAGTAAGGAAGGCAGATTTCCTTCCCTAAAGGATACTTGAGCTCTAATTGTTTGCGTGGCTTTCAGTTTTGGACTCCCACTTCCATAAGTTAATAATTGTTTTCATTGTGCCTTTTCATAGTAAAATACAAAAGTGAAGTTTAAAGTTCTTTATTGCTTGAAAATGTGTACTGGAAGAGGTTTCATGTATGTGTCAGAATTTCAAGTGTGCTATTTAAATGTAACTAACTTTGACATCCTGGTCCATAAATGAGACATTGCTTAGAAAGCTGTGTTTCTTTTAATTTATTTCTCAGTATATGGGTGTCAACTGACCATGAAGAGATTGCGAAGGTAGCAAACAAATTTGGAGCTCAGGTGCATAAAAGAAGCCCAAAAGTGTCAAAAGATTCGTCAAGTTCACTGGAAACCGTACTGGAATTCTTGAAAAAACACAAAGGTACTATAGTTCACATGGGATCACCAGCTAACAGTGGTATAAAAAGAGTGATGCTTTTCACTCCGGCTTTGCATGTAAAGTTCAGATAGGGGGTGATGTCTTGCTCAGGCTTAGAACTGAGGCCTTTGAGATGAGTAATCCAGAATGTGAAGCATAGAAATGCTACCTAAAGGGTCCACACCAGGAATTATGCTTCATGTGACCCTCCTCCCTCTTCAGCTAACCCCCTCAACAGAGCTTGAGATTTTTTTTGTCTCCTTCAGGCCATTACCAAACTCGCCCTTAAATGGTCCGATCAGTGAAAACATGCACGTTTAAATTGCTGCCTGGTTAAATATGATTTCCCTATATTCCCTAGTGGATATTTTAGTGACAATCTCTTATTTTTGGCCCTTAGTTTTAATCTTTTTGACGAGCAGGACCATATTCTCTCCACCTATAAGGAATGATTGGGGAAAGGGTGGGTTCAGTGACCTGCAGTCAGCTTTACAGAAAATAATTAGATATTGTCTATTTTTTATTCATGGGCTGGGGGCTTCGCTGCCTAGGCCAGTATTCACTGCCTATCTCTCGTTGCCTTGAGAAGGTGTTGGCGAGCTGCCTCCTTGAACTGCTGCAGTCCACTGCTGCTGGGAAGGAGCATCCAGGACACTGAAGGAACAGTGATATATTTCCAAGTCAGGACGGTGACTAGCTTGGAGGGGACCTTCCAGCTGATGCTGTTCCCATAATCATCTGCCCTTGTCCTTCTAGATGGTAACAGCTGTTAGTTTGGAAGGTGCTATCAAAAGAATAGATTTCTTCAGTGTAGCACAGCAGATGGTACACACTGCTAACTGTGTGTCTGGTGGAGGGTGAGTGTGTTTGTGGGTGAAATGCCTGAAGCCTGTAAGTTAAATATCAGGAACTTCACTGAATGTATCTTGCAAGTAAGCAGGATGGATCATTACCCTTGGGAATGAAAGGGAGAACAACCTCAGAAGCTAGGAAGTAAAACGCTTATCCTCCTCATGTGTCTACTGTCATCTGACCCACCATGGGGGAAGTGGTATTGTCACTGGACTAGTAATCCAGAGATTCAGGGTGATGCTCTGGGGACCTGAGTTTGAATCCCACCACAGCAGATGGTGAAATTTGAAATCAGTAAAAACCTGGAATTAAAAGGCTCATGATGACCGTGAAGCTATTGTTGATTGTCGTAAAAACCCATCTTGTTCACTAATGTGCTTTAGGGAAGGAAATCTGCCGTCAATGAGGCTACTAGGCGAGATTTAGGATACATAGGGTGGAGTAGGAAATTGCAGGGGCTGGGAACATCTGAAATGTGGAGCTTATTCAAGGAGCAGCTACTGCGAGTCCTTGATAAATATGTACCTGTCAGGCAGGGAGGAAGTGGTCAAGCGAGGGAACTGTGGTGTACTAAGGAAGTTGAATCTCTGGTGAAGAGGAAGAAGGAGGCTTACGTAAAGATGAGACGTGAAGGCTCAGTTAGGGCACTGGAGAGTTATAAATTAACCAGGAAGGAGCTAAAGAGAGAGTTAAGAAGAGCTAGAAGAGGACATGAGAAGACTTTGGTGGATCGGACCAAGGAAAATCCTAAAGCTTTCTACAGGTATGTCAAGAATAAAAGATTGGTTAGGGCAAGATTAGGGCCAGTCGGAGACAGCAGTGGGAAGTTGTGTGTGGAGCCTGAAGAGGTAGGAGAGGCACTGAATGAGTATTTCTCGTCAGTATTCACGCAGGAAAAAGTCAGTGTAGTCGAGGAGAATACTGTGATACCAGGTAGTAGACTAGATGGGATTGAGGTACATGAGGAGGTGTTGGCAATTCTCAAGAGTGTGAAAATAGATAAGTCCCCTGGGCTGGATGGGATTTACCCTGGGATTCTCTGGGAGGCTAGGAAGGAGATTGCAGAGCCTTTGGCTTTGATCTTCATGTCGTCATTGGCTTCAGGTATAGTGCCGGAAGACTGGAGGATAGCAAATGTTGTCCCCTTGTTCAAGAAGGGGAGTAGAGACCATCCTGGGAATTATAGACCAGTGAGCCTTACTTCTGTTGTGGGCAAAGTTTCAGAAGGAATTACAAGGGATAGGATTTATAATCATCTAGAGGGAAATAAATTGATTAAGGAGAGTCAACATGGTTTTGTGAAGGGTAGGTTGTGCCTCACAAACCTTATCAAGCTTTTTGAAAAGGTGACCAAAGAGGTGGATAAGGGCAAGGCAGTTGACGTGGTGTATATGGATTTTAGCAAAGTGTTTGATAAGGTTCCCCATGGTAGGCTATTGCAGAAAATGCAGATGCATGGGATTGAGGGTGATTTAGCAGTTTGGATCAGGAATTGGCTAGCTGATAGAAGACAGAGGGTGGTGGTTGATGGGAAGTATTCAGCCTGGAGTTCAGTTACAAGTGGTGTACCTCAAGGATTTGTTTTGGGGCCACTGCTGTTTGTCATTTTTATAAATGACCTAGATGAGGGTGTAGAAGGATGGATTAGTAAATTTGCTGACGACACCAAAGTTGGAGGAGTTGTAGACAGTGAGGATGGATGTTACTGTTTGCAGAGGGACATAGATAAGCTGCAGAGCTGGGCCGAGGGGTGGCAGATGGAGTTTAATATGGAAAAGTGTGAGGTGATTCACTTTGGTAAGAATAGCAGGAGTACAGAATATAGGGCTAATGGAAGGACTCTCAGTAGTGTTGACGAGCAGAGAGATCTCGGTGTACATGTGCATAGCTCCCTGAAAGTTGGCACCCAGGTTGATAAGGTTGTTAAGAAGGCGTACGGTGTGTTAGCTTTTATTGGTAGAGGGATTGAATTTCAGAGCCGTGAGGTCATGTTACAACTGTACAAAACTCTGGCGTGGCCGCACTTGGAGTATTGCGTACAGTTCTGGTCGCCGCGTTACAAGAAAGATGTGGAGGCATTGGAAAGGGTGCAGAGGAGGTTTACCAGGATGTTGCTTGGTATGGTGGGATGGTCTCCTGAGGAAAGGCTGAGGGACTTGAGGTTATACGAGGTGACCTGATTGAAGCATACAAGATGATTGAAGGATTGGATAGGGTGGACAGTGAGAGCCTTTTCCCTCGGATGATGATAGCTAACACAAGGGGACATAGCTTTAAATTGAGGGGTGGTAATTATAGGACGGATGTCAGAGGTAGGTTCTTTACTCAGAGGGTAGTAAGGTCGTGGAATGCCCTGCCTGCAGCAGTTGTGGACTCGCCAACTTTAAGGGTGTTCAAATGGTCAGTGGATAGGCATATGGATAATATTGGAGTAGTTTAGGTTAGAGGGTCATTAGATTGGTTCCACTGGTCGGCGCAACATCGAGGGCCGAAGGGCCTGTACTGTGCTGTAATGTTCTATGTTCTGTGTCCTTACCTGGTCTGGCCTACGTATGACTCCAGATCCACATCAATGTGGTTGACTCTTAAGTGGCCTAACAAGCCACTGAGTTCAAGGGGTAATTAGTTATAGACTAAAGGCTGGCCCAGCCAGTGATACCCAAATCCCATGAATGAATGTACAAAAAAAGTTATGAAAATGTGGAATGTGGCACTGTCCTGATCCTGAGGCTGCCAAATTTTGGACATTAATCATTTGGTTATCTCACCATAGAAGGGTAAATGAGGACTAATGGTGTCTTAAAATTAATATGACATTGATCTTGTAAAGAGTGCGATCCTTCTCTAGAATCGTGCAAAATCATTTGGCGTATATTAGATAGTAAACAAAATGTGGAAGTGGCTGTTTGTCTCAATGCAATTTAAATCCTTATTTTTAATTATTATTAACCAATGAATGATACTCTTTTATAGTATACATGTGAAAGGTAGTTTTTATGTGTAGCTGTATTGCCTGCTAATGACGGGGAAAGAGAAACCATATGTAAACTCACTGCAAAAAAAAAGAGTCAACTTCCATCATGGTCTGTTAAAGAACTTTGCAGTCAATGTCTGCTGCCCTGGATATATTGTTCTGTGCGTATATGGCTGCACAATGGGACTAGCAAACTTCAGGTGCCTCCATTTGAAAGATCTCCTTACTTCCCTCATTCTATCGTGGACTTTAAAAATGATAACCATTCTTCTCATTTCATTGGCAGACGTTGACGTGGTCTGTCAAATACAATGCACTTCTCCTTGTCTCCATCCGCACCATCTGAAAGATGTAGTGAAGATGATGAAGGAAGATGGATATGATTCTGTCTTTTCTGTTGTAAGACGCCATCATTTTCGCTGGCAGGAGGTGCCAAAAGGTAGACCATTTGTATATTCGTCTTTCAATGAAATACTAGCCGAGATTTTCCAACCTGATGATGTTTTGATGATTAAAAAATTAAAAAGATTAAAAGTCTGAGGTCACGTATCTTACCAATTGACTCAAGTACAGTTCTTCCTGGATGGCACGGTAGCACAGTGGTTAGCACTGCTGCTTCACAGTTCCAGGGTTCGATTCCCGGCTCAGGTCACTCAGTTTGCACATTCTCCCCATGTCTGCGTGGGTTTCCTCCCACAGTCCAAAGATGTGCGGGTTAGGTTGATTGGCCATGCTAAGAAATTGCCCCTTAGTGTCCAGGGAAGCGTAGGTTAGAGGGATTAGTGGGTATAATGTGTAGGGATGTGGGGGTAGAGCCTGGGTGGGATTGTGTTTGGTGCAGACTCAATGGGCCAAAGGGCCTCTTTCTGCACTGTAAGATTCTGTGATACTTCCCTGTTGCCATCAGACTTTTAAACGGACCTACCTTGCATTAAGTTGATCTTTCTCTACACCCTAGTTATGACTGTGACACTACATTCTGCACTCTCTCCTTTCCTTCTCTATATATGGTATCCTTTATGTAGCGCACAAGAAGCAATACTTTTCAATGTGTTCATGTGATAATAATGAATCAAATCAAATTCATTTTTGCTGGCTGCAAACCTCTTAAAGTAAATGGGTTAAAATAATGTAGATGGTGTAATCTAATCCCATTGGTTGCGCACGTGAAATGGAAAGTTTCACGGTAACTGTTCCCAGAAGTAACAGCGTGATTCTAACTGGCAATTCATCTTACAAAGCCGTTACATATGTTTATTACGTGCTGCAGGAATCTTGCACTTATCCCTGCAGGTGACAGCATGAATATTCTCTCACAGCGTCGCCATCCTAATACTTCTGCACTTGAGCTCCACCGTACCGACAGCCCCTAATGCTGATTTCTCTCCCCTCTTCACTTCTCCCCCTCCAATGCGAGGCCCCTGATCTGCCCTCATCATATCGCTGACCCGCCTCTAGTCTCCGATTTCTCCTGACCCTTGCCTCCTCGATCCAATCACCCCCTCTTTCGCCTGTCCTGAAATGTCCAGACTCCAATCTTTGCTGTAAAATTTTGTTTTCCAACTTTGGACCAGACCACTAGCTCCGCACTTCGGAGTTGATGTTTAGCTTGTGGAGTCAGACAAGTTTTTAAAGCAAGAAGTGTTTGGAACAAGATAAGGGGTCTTAAATCTGGGTGGAGGAGCACATTCGGCTTAAAGGGTGTTGCGCAATAGCTGTTACAGAAACCTGCCTACAAGCTGGACTTTGAACTGACTATTAAACAGGACAGAGAAACTGGAAGAGAGGAGGACCCATGTTGATAAAATACATACTTACAATAAGATAACGAAAGGCTTTTAGTAAAATTAACTCCTAAAATGAAGTGTGAATTGGGAAGCACAGCTGATTTTGCATAAAAATAATGAAGCACTTAAAGTACTGTAACTTTTGGTTGATGTAACTGGCTGTTAGTTTTACTCATGAGTGTTTTGGAGGAAAATGTAACTGGTTTAATTAATAAGTTTGCGGATGATGCAAAGGTTGGTGGATTTGCAGATAGTAATGAGGACCGTCGGGATACAGCAAGATATAGATCGGTTGAGACTTGGGCGGAGAGATGGCAGGTGGAGTTTAATCCACATAAATGTGAGGTAATGCATTTTGGAACATCTAATACTGATAGGAAATATACAGTAAATGGCAGAACCCTTAAGAGTATTGATAGTAGAGGGATCTGGGTGTATAGGTACACAGGTCACTGAAAGTGGCAATACAGCTGGAGAAGATAGTCAAGAAGACATACAGTTGGAGCATTGAGTTTAAAAATTGGCAAGTCATGTTGCAGCTTTATAGAACATTAGTTAGGCTGAACTTGGAATATAGTGTTCATTCCTGGTTGCCACAGTACCAGAAAGATGTGGAGGCTTTGGCGAGGGTCCAGAAAAGATTTACCAGGTATTGCATGGCATGGAGGGCTTTAGCTATGAGGAGAGTTTGGAGAAATTTGGTTTGTTCTCACTGGGGTGACCTGACAGAAATCTACAAGATTGAGGGACGTGGACAGAATAAATAGAAGCTTTTCCCCAGGGTGGAAGAGTCAATTACCAGGGAGCGAAAATTTAAGTTGCGAGGGGCAAGGTTTAAAGGAGATGTACAAGGCAAGTTTTTTTACGCAGAACATGGTGGGTGCTTGAAACTTGCTGCCAGGGGAGGTAGTGGAAGCAGATAAGAGAGTAACTTTTAAGGGGCATCAGGATAAATACATGAATAGGATGGGAATAGAGGAATATGGCCCTCGGAAGGGTAGGGGGTTTTAGTTCAGTCGGGCAGAATGGTCAGTACAGACTTGGAGGGCCAAAAGGGCCTGTTCCTATGCTGTAATTTTCTTAGTTCTTTAAGTATTGTGGCCTGTAGCAATTATGCTTCACTAATTGAATTTGAAGATAGGTTACCAGTGAAAAGGTATTATATCAGAGTGAGAGGGGATCTGATAGAAATTTATAAAATTCTAACAGGGTTAGAGAGGGTAATTAAGAAGGCAAATGGAATTTTGTCCTTCATTGCTAAAGGGATGGAGTTTAAAATCAGGGAGGTTATGTTGCAGCTGAATCAGAAATAATATTCCAGATGGCAGGGAGTCCAGAATCAGGGGTCATGGTTTGAGGGTAAGGATAAAATATTTAGAACTGAGATTAGTAGAAATTTCTTTACCTGGAGAGTGGTGAATGTGTGGAATTCACTACTACAGAATGTAGTTGAGGCCAAAATGTTGTGCGATTTCAAGAAGAAATTAGATATAGCCCTTGGGACTAATGGGAATCAGCTGAAATGGAGGGAAGGTGGAATCAGGATATTGAATTCGATGATCAGCCATGTTCAAAATGAATGGCGGAGCAGGCTCGACGGGCCGTATGGCCTACTCTTAATTTCTATTTCTGCAGAGATAATTTGGAATTGGGGACCGAGCATGATGTGTCCAAGCTCGCCGATGACACTAAGGTGAGTGGTAGAGCAACGTATGCAGAGGACACTGGATGTCTGCAAATGGATACAGATACTTTAAATGAATGGGCGAGGGTCTGGCAGATGAAGTACAATGTTGGTAAATGTGAGGGCGTCCATTTTGGTAGGAATAATAGCAAAATAGGCAATTATTTAAATAAATAATTATTTCAGTTAAAAAAAAAACCAGCATGCTGCTGTGCACAAGAGCCTGCGTGTCCTCGTGCAGGAATCAGAAAAAGTTGGTTTGCAGGTACAGCAGGTAATTAAGAAGGCAAATGGAATTTTGACCTTCATTGCTCGAGGGATGGAGTTGCAGCAGTATAAGCAGCTGGTGTGGCCACACCTGGAGTACTGTGTATGGTTTTGGTCCCCTTACTTGAAGAAGTATACTGGCACTGAAGAGGGTGCAGAGGAGATTCACTAGGTTGATTCCGGAATTGAGAGGGTTGGCTTATGAGAGACTGAATAGAGTGGGGCTATACCCATTGGAATTCAGAAGACTGAGGGAGGATCTTATCGAAACATGAAATTATGAAGGGAATAGATAAGAACGAAGCAGGGAGGTTGTTTTCGCTGGCTCGTGAGACTAGAAGTAAGGGCATAGCCTCAACATAAAGGGGAGCAGATTTAGGACTGAGTTAAGGAGGAACTTCTTGATCCAAAGGGTTGTGAATCTGCCTGGTGAAGCACTTGAGGCTACTTCATTATTTTTAAGGCAAAGATGGATTTTTGAACAGTTAAGGAATTAAGTGTTACGGTGAGTGGATAAATGAAGCTGAGTCCACAAAAAGATTAACATACTACTGCTCCTAGTTCTCATGTTCTTATTTATTAGTACCTCCATTGACATACAGGATTGGGTGCACTGTTGACTTAGTAATATGCCCGGTATTATTCTAAGTCGTTGGGGAGTAATACAAACAGAAAATGCTGATCTGGGGAGACAGAAACTGTGTTAACATCTAAGGATGATGAACCTTTGCTGGAATGCCAATATTCAGGATTGTAAAGAGATTTGGAGAGAGGAGGAAAGGTCGAGAGGGAAGGTCTGTATTGGGGTGGCATGAGATGAGAGATGGCTGAGATTAAATGACAAAGGGGTGGAGGGGCACAGCAAATGAAAGAACATGTTTCCTTCCAGTATTAACTGGAAGGAAAAGATGCTGCACTTCGCGGAGCTGCAAATGATGATAACCAGGATCATTGCTAACATCTGCAGAATGACAGAGACAGAGGTCATGATGTGAAATGGGGGAGCTTGGAATTGAGTCCAAAACGCAGCAAGTGCCAAAGTGGAAGATGAGGTGCTGTTTGCAGAGCTCCTGGTGAGCCTCATTAGGATGGGACAGGTGGCTGAGGCCAGAATGGGAATGAACAGCGAACTAAATGACTGGAAGCTCAGGGTCACGCTTGTGGCCTCGAGAGGTTTTTCACAAAGCATTTGCCCAATCTGCGTTTGGGTTTCCCAGCGTAGGGGGAAGGACGCATTGGGTCGCATCTGTTATTGTACATGCTGAATTGAGCAAAGCATGATATTCGTTTCATGTGGAAGGAGTGAAGAGGGGAGAAAGTAATAAGGCAGCTGATGCTTTTCCTGTGCTTGCAGGAAAAGGTGTCAATGTGGGGTGCTGCTTTTGGTGTGATTGTGGGGTCATAGAGGTTTACGGCGTGGAAACAGGCCCTTTGGCCCAACTTGTCCATGCTGCCTGCATTTAGCCCATATCCTTCCATGTCCCAATTGCCCACATTTGGCCCATATCCTTCCATACCCACCGTATCCATGTAACTGTCTAAACGCTTTTTAAAAGACAAAATTGTACCCGCCTCTACTGCTACCTCTGGCAGGCTGTTCCAGTCACTCACCACCCTTTGTGAAAAAATTGGACACTTTTGTATCTCTCCCCTATCACTTTAAACCTGTGCCCTCTAGTTTTAGACTCCCCTACCTTTGAGAAAAGATATTGACTATCTAGCTGATCTGTGCCCCTCATTATTTTATAGAGCTCTGTAAGATCACCCCTCAGCCTCCTACACTTCAGAGAAAAAAGTCCCAGTCTATCCAGTCTCTCCTTATAACTCAATCCATCAAGTCCTGGTAGCATCCTAGTAAATCTTTTCTGCGCTCTTTCTAGTTTAATAATATCCTTTCTATAATAGGGTGACCAGAATCGCGCACAGTATTCCAAGTGTGGCATTACCAATGTCTTGTACAACTTCAACAGGACATTCCAACTCCTGTATTCAATGTTCTGACCAATGAAACCAAGCATGCCAAATGCCTTCTTCACCACTCTGTCCACCTGTGACTCCATTTTCAAGGAGCTATGAACATGTACCCTTCGATTTCTTTGTAACTCTCCCCAGTGCCCTACCATTAACTGAGTAAGTCCTGCCCTGGTTCAATCTACCAAAATGCATCACCTCGCATTTGTCTAAATTAAATCCATCAGACATTTGTCAGCCAGCAGGCCCAATTGATCAAGATCCCATTGCAATTGGAGGTAACTTTCTTCACTGTCCACTATGCCACCAATCTTAGTGTCATCTGCAAACTTACTAATCATGCCTCCTATATTCTCAACCAAATATGAATGACCAATAACAGTGGACCCAGCACTGATCCCTGAGGCACACTGCTGGTCACAGGCCTCCAGTTTGAAAAACAATTCTCTACAACTATCCTCTGGCTTCTTGACACAAGCCAATTTTGTATCCAATTAGATACTTCACCCAGGATCCCATGAGATTTAACCTGATGCAACAGCCTACCACATGGTACCTTGTCAAAAGCCTTGTCGCAGAAGAAACATCTCCTTTGGAATGATGAAAGGGGAGGGAAGTGGGGTGTTATGCTGGAATGAGTAATAATGACCGTGGGTCTAGCATATGGAGGATGATGGGCAGAAGGTGAAGAAAAGGGGGAACCTATTGTGAGGGGAGGAGAAGGGGTGGTAGTAGAAGTGCAGAAAGTGGGATCAGCGTGAAAAGTAAAAGCACTGGAAGCACTGGTATGGAAGGTGGCATCGTCAGGGCTGATGGAGGGTCCAGGATAATGGAACGAGTCCCTGAAGCAAGTGTCTTGGGAGTTAGTATAATCAAGGTTGCTGTGGGAGTCAGGGTCGTCAGTGGGTACTAGTTGGCAGCCCAGTCCCAGAAATGGAGTTGGACAAGGTAGGGAGAGAGAGAGAGAATCAGAGGTTAACTTGAAGGGAAGAGAAGGTTGGATATTGGAAGCAGAGTTGGCAAAATGTTCTATTTGGGGCAAGAGCTGGAAACGGGACTTGTACAGCCTCCAGCGCACTGGAAAAGGAAGTGACCAAAGGAACTTGATTAGGATTGGAACATTGTAAATATTGAGTCTCACATGCACAGGCAGATATGGCTAGGACCCATCAGAGTTCCCACAGCGGGGCCTTCTTTGAGGAGGAAATGAGTAGGATGAAATGAGCGGTTGAATGATTTCTATTGTCTTTTTGTCTGCAATAGGTCAAATAACAAAGCCTTTAAATCTGGATCCAGCTCATCGACCCCGGAGGCAAGATTGGAGTGGGGAACTCTGTGAAAATGGATCACTCTACTTTGCCACTACAGAGTTAATTAAGAGTGGACTCCTCCAGGTAAATGGCTAACATTAAACATGAGAGGGATTCAGCTTCCATGTGACAGGATGGCACGATGGTTAGCGCTACTGTCTCACAGCGCAAGGGACCCGGGTTCAATTCCAGACTTTGACTGACAGTCTCTGTGGAGTTTGCACGTTCTCCACGCATTTGCATGAGTTTCCTCGGGTGCTCTGGTTTCCTCCGACACTCCCAACATGTGTAGATTAGGAGTATTAGTGGGGTAACTGCATGGGGTTACATGGAGTTCTGGTGTTTATATATATATATGTATGTTTTGTTTGCATCGCGCAACCTTGTTCACAGAGACTACTTATGCAGCTCCCAAGTCCACGATTTAAACAGCTGAGACAGACATGGGCAGTAGTTGAATGTGAGTGTTAGCACTTCCAAGTCTATGCATCATTTCAACCTGGAAATAAATCAATGATTTTGATTTGATTTATTGTGACATGAAATGTTATATAGTGAAAAGTGTCGGTTTTTGCACACTATTCAAGGCATACCGTTCATGAGAAGGAGAGAGTGCAGAATGTAGTGTTTCAGTCGTGGCTAAGATGTAGAGAAAGATCAACGTTCTGTACACCATAGCTGTGACTAGCTAAATCATACAGCTACCTTGCATTTAAGGTACAGTCCGTTTAAAAGTCTGGCAGCAAGGAAGAAGCTGTTCTTGAGTTGGGGTTGGTCTGTGTCCTTAGACTGTTGTATCCTTTTTCCGACAGAAGGTGGAAGAGAGAAAGTCTGGGATGCGTTGGATCCTTAATTATGCTAACTGCTTTTCTGAGGCAGCAGGAAGTGTAGACAGAGTCAATGGATGGGAGGCTGGTTTGCGTGATGGGTTGGGCTACATTCACAACCTTTTGTATTTCCTTGTGGCCTTGGGCAGAGCAGGAGTCATACCAAGCTGTGATACAGCCAGAAAGAGTGTTTTCTGTGGTGCATTTATAAAATCACCTTCATTGCTGTCGTGTCAAAATCCTGGAGCTCCTTCCCCTACAGTGTTGTGGGATAACCTTTTGTACACATGCTGCCGGCATTCATTCTTGACAGCATCAGACTCACCTGATGAAGGGGCAACGCTCTGAAAACTCGTGCTACCAAATAAGCCTGTTGGACTTTAACCTGGTATTGTGAGACTTAACTGAGGGAAATTAAGGAGGGGCAATAAAACATCTCCTGCCAGCAACATCCGCATCCTGAGTAAATAATATGCAGGTTCAGTCTGGGCTAGAGAGTCATGTTGATGCAATAGGACAAAGGTTGGATATCTGTCCGATGACTGTCGCAGTCCTGGTTAAAGAAATGCATGCTGATCCCATTGCTGTACTAACTACAGTGTACCATCAGAAATTCTTTGGTCTATCTGGTGTACTTGCTGCTTTTAGGAAGGAAAATTTAAGCCCCCATCTTACAGACAACATCAAAAATGCACAAAACTACTATCAGTGAAGAAAGTGTATGGCCTTCCCACTCCTGCCTCAATGCCTGAAAGAAACAAGTGTTATTTTCCCCTCAACTCACTCTGTACAGAGTGACATTTTAATGTTCTGTTCAAGCAATTTGCAAAATAGTTTCGTAACTGGAATCCCCAGAACTTGCTGCATGTTCGTTGTTCAGAGCTTCCAATAGTTAAGTATTTGATACTGTTGTCAATAGGACTTTGAAAATTTGAATTCAGAAAGCCAAAAAATAAAACAATTTTTGATCATAGTTGACAGCAATGTCCAAAGATTGTAAGATGTTGATTTGTACACTACTGCATGGAGTGGTTACTGGAACATGGCTTCTCTTTGCTGACCATAATTAAACAAAAGGGTGGCACAGTGGTTAGCACTGCTGCCTCAAAAGTGCCAGGGATCTGGGTTCAATTCTGGCCTTGTGTGACTGCAAATTACACAATTCTGCCTTAGTGTCAGGAGAAATAGCATGGTAAATATGTGGGATTATGTGGATAGTACCTGGGTGAGATTGGTGTTGGTGCAGGCTTGATGGGCTGAATAGCCTCCTTCTGCTCTGTATTGATTCTATGAAAACATCAAACCTTGAAACACTCGCTTTGGATCTCTCTATGGCAGAACATAGACAGTAGCTAAATTTGTGTCCAACATACTCACTGTTAGAGACTACTTTCATTTTTCCTATGTTGTAAAATTAATAACAAAATTGTTTGATTATTGGAACAGAAGAGACCATATATATTTATTACACTTAGTTTATGTATTTGTAAACACTTTGCAATGACGTACTTTTGAACTGTAGTCCCTGTTGTAATGTAGCAAGCAACATAAGGAGCAACAATAAAATACAATAATGACCAGATAATGTGTTTTAATGATGCTCATACTGGCCTTGACAGTGAGGCAGAACTCTTTTGCTCATCTCTGAACTGAATTTTCATCAGAGAGGAAAGATGATTTAATATATAGCGCAACTCAGAAGTTTAACTAGTCATTCATTTCATTGCTGGACTTTGTGTGCAACTTGACCGTATGTTTGCAGGATAAAAACTGATGTAATTCTTCTCAGTTCATCAGCTGTTGTATAACGAAAGTTGCTCCTCCTTTCTATAGCAACTTGCAGATAGGTAATGGCAGTAGGAGTTTTTTTTTAAGCCTTGATACACTTCAGAAGTGGAAATGGTTGGGGACATAAATGGAGGGAGAGGCTACGCGCAATGAAGCTCAAAGTCTGGTGGAAAAGTTGGGTTTTGAGGAAGTTTTTAAAGGCTGAAGTAGGTACATAACTGGGATAGGGAGGAAGTTGTGGAGACTGCGGCCAAAGTTTTGCCCTTCTGGCTGTCGGTGATGGGACACGGAGGTAAGGGGGGTGCGCATACTAAAGATGTAGAGAAGCATAGACATAACACTGGAGGTAGAATGAAATGATGAAAGCTTTCCTTTCCATTAAAGGAGAGAAGTATTCTTGGAGTAGATTGATACATTTTTGTCATTTTAAGGAATGCTAACGTATCGGAGATAAACAGCCATACTGCATTAAACCCTTTAACAAACTCTTCTTAAGCAGAAGGTGCTTTGAATTATTTTTTAAAAAGAATACATGATGTGTTTTCCTCATCATTTAATTTTTCTGTGATCCAATTTTACAGAAGTTTAAAGTTTATTTATTAGTGTTACAAGTAGGCTTACGTTAACACCGTAATGAAGTTACTGTGAAAATCCCCTAGTTGCCGCACTCCGGCGCCTGTTTGCTTACAGTGAGGGAGAATTTAGCATAGCCAATGGACCTAAGCTGCACATTTTTTGGACTGTAGTAGGGAACTGAAGCACCTGAAGGAAACTCACGCAGATACCGGGAGAATGTGCAGACTCTGCTCAGACAGTGACCCAAGCTGGGAATCAAACCCAGTCCCTGGTGCCATGTTCTATGAGACAGCAGTGCTAACCACTGTGCTGCATTAGGACTCAAATTAGGATTAACTTAGGTGGTTATTTTATTTTCCACATTCAAAATCCATGGAATGTTTCACAAGCACCCACGTACACATGAGGTTTTATATTACAGGATTAGAGTGTGGTGGCACTGGAATTAACGTTCTGGAGTGCTCCGGTTTCCTCCCACAGTCCAAAAATGTGCAGGGGTTAGGTTAATTGGCCATGATAAATTGCCCCTTAGTGTCGGGGGATTAGTAGAGTAAATATATGGGGTTATTATGGGAATAGGGCCTGGGTGGGATTGTGGTCAATGCAAACCCGATGGGTCAAATGACCTCCTTTAGTTTACTCAAGTTCCAGGGGAATTCCATTGAGAAATTCTTTCACGTTGGTGTTTGAATGCAGCTGGCTGAAGACCAGAGTTGTCGGTTTTGCTGCTTGGTTGGTGCTAATTCACAAGCTGAAGTAACTATGGAGAGATTGATTCATTTCTGTCAGTGATGGTACAGAATCTTCCAGCAGAGTTAAATTAGACAGCTAAGTTGTTGCTCTGCCTGGAGGAGCTGGCTTCTTTGTGGCTCACCAGTGGAATGTTAAATCAGGAGACTGGCAATGAAACACGGTGATGTCATGTTAAAACAGTCTAAAAGGCCAGAGGCTTGAATCAAGTGACCTGATCTATTAATGGTTAGTTACAGCCTAACAATCAGTTTCTGTGCTTCTGGCTAGAATTCTATTGTTCCATTGAGACAAACTAGTTATTAGCATCCCTTCCAGTATAATGAGTTTCGGTCTTCTCCTTTTCAGAGAGTTCAGGACAGAGGGACCAGCTTATTTGCCTTGTTCTGCTTTCAGGTGTTTTTGTTTACAATGAAGTATGGGATTCCAGAGATGGGAAAAGAATCATTTTGTTCTTGAAACTCCTGGTGATAGCTCCCAGACAAAGGGCCAACCCTGTGGTCAAATGACTTGTAGCAGCCACCCCTTTGTTCAGCAGAGTCCTCTTTTATAAAGTTTGGAACACAGTTTCTTTTCGTGTCGTAAGAACCCAGCAGGTAATCCTTTTTATTGTCTGCTGTGAGCCAGCTGGGTGCTTTGTTTTTGGACGGTGCAACGGTTGAAAGCCAGGCCTTACAAAAATGAATTATTTTATAAAGAACCTTAGCACATTATTCGTATGACTGAGTGTTTTTTAATTCCTATCATTGTGAATGTTTATCTTGATTACCTGTTTTCCTACCTAGGGTGGTAAACTAGCCTATTACGAGATGGAACCACAATTTAGTGTCGACATTGATGTTGACATCGACTGGCCTATTGCTGAGCAGAGGGTAATGAGGTAAGATGATAACCTCAAAAAAAAATGCATCTGAAGCTTTATTGATGCAATTAACTGCAGCGTACAAGTATTTTTGTGTGGCTATATAATTTCATTGTTGTGCGATGTCATAGAATCCCTACAGTGCAGAAGGCGACCATTTTATCCATCGAGACTGCAGCGACTCTTCAAAAAGAGCATCTTACCCAGGCCCTATTCTGGTAACCCCACACATTATCCTGCTTAGATCCCTAATCTACATCCCTTGAGACACTAAGGGACAATTTACCATGGTCAATCCGCCTAACCTGCACATCTTTGGACTGAGGAAGGAAACCAGAGGAAACCCACGCAACCATGGAGAGAACTGGCAGACTCCACACAGACAAGGTTGGAATCGAATCCAGGTCCCAGGTGCTGTGCCAGCAGTGCTCACCACTGATGACCTAGTTGCTTATTTCTGTGGTATGTTGATTTTCCAACAAGACTGCTTCCTCATTTATTCAGCAGAATTCTTCCATGCTGCAATTGAATGAAATACCAGCTCGTAAGATTTCCTAAAGAAAGCCTCAAAATTGGTCCAGAAATGACTTTAGTAATTAAACGTCCCATCCTAAGGTGTACCCTAATTTCCTTTGGAACAAAGGACTTAGGGCTGAATGGCCTATTCCTGATCTTTCGAGCCTGTTCTGCCATTCAGTAAGGTCCTGGCTGATCTGATTGTAGTCTCAACTCCACTTTTTCAGTCTGTCCCCCATAACCCTTGACCCCCATCCCTTGTCAATCAAAAATCTATCCAACTCTGCCTTGAATAATTGTAAACACCCTTCATCTATCGCTGTCTGGAGAAGGGAATTCCACATACTGAAGACCCTCTTAGAGGAAAAAAAATTTTCATGTGCGTTAAGTGGTACACCTCTTATTATTGAACTGTGTGCACTGATTTGAGTCTGTCCCACAAATGGAAATAGTATCCTGGTCTCTAGCCTATCCAATCCCTTTAGGATCTTGTTTCTGAGATCACGTCTTGTTTCTTGAAACTCCAAAGGGCATAAGCTTAATTTGTATGTTATGTGCCAGATGTCTGTTATGTGTGTTGTGTGTGTCTCAGTTGCTTTGTGAAAATTGGTTGATGCGTTAGTCTCCATTGCAATAGTAACCAACCAAGGTAAAGTCACCATAGTCCCAGGTGACCACATGCAGCTGTCTCCTTTGGGGAGCTGACTGATGGCAATTTATACCTTTGCATATTTTAAGGTTGTGAAAGATGCTATTTAAAGCGGGTTTACCTTTCAATTCCTATCCCTCCATTTATGAGCATAAATCTTGTTTCTATTCTCAGTCTCACAACACAAGCTATTTGACCATTTTGCGAACGCCTGTTTTAGAATCTTGTGCTCTAAGAGCAGCACAATGGTTAGCACTACTGCCGCACATCGCCAGGGACCCAGGTTCAATTCTGGCCTTGGATGACTGTGTGAAGTCTGTATGTTCTCCCCATGTCTGGGTGGGTTTCCTACCACACTCCAAAGATGTGCAGACTAGGTCAATTGGCCATACGAAATTGCCCTTTGGTGTCGGGGACTTTAGTAAATGCATTGGGTTACGGAAACGGCCTGGGTAGCAACATTGTTGGTGCAGACTCGATGGATCAAATGGCCTCCTCACAAGGGGTTCTATAACTTGAATTCAGTTTTATTTTTCCAATTTGCTACACGCATTAGTTAACTTCCAGTGAGTTTGTGTGTTGGGCATTGCATTGAAATATGGAACATGGAGAAGGACTCGCCAGGGTCATTCAACCAATAGTCCTTTGTCAAAATGACTCGATTCTGCCAGCAGCCAAACTCCATCCCCCCCATCCCCCCACCTCCCCAACGTGCAGGCCCACGCACAGCCATAGGATCTGTAAGCAAATGCTGAAGAGGAATTCTACAAGTACAGTTCAGAGTTAGACAGGATCCAAGGCCAGTGAGGGACACAGTCTGAGGTCATGTACCAACGACTCAAGAACAGCTTCTTCCCTGTTGCCATCAGACTTTTGAATGGACCTAACTCGCATTAAGTTGATCTTTCTCTACACCCTAGCTACGAGTGTAACGCTACATTCTGCAACCTCTCCTTTCCTTCTCTACATATGGTATACTTTATACAGTGCAAACCAAGCAATACTTTTCACTGCATACTAATACATGTGACAATAAATCAAATCAGAAATGAAATCTTTCACTCTGCAATTGTGTAGCTGACGAGGAAGCTTTGTTCCAGAGCTACAGATTGCCGCTTCTTACAGATGCTCTCCTGATGGTAGGTATTTTACTCTTTGATGTCTACGCAGATTACTGTTGGGGGGAAAGGGACATTCTTGGCATAGAAGGGGGAGGGCCATTTGGCCCATTGAATCCATGCTGGTTCTTCAAGTAGCTCAGTTGATTCTACTTATTTGCTCAATCCCGAAGGCCCCGCCCTTCAAACGCCCAAACAATTTTGTCTTGAACCAGCTGATGCTTTCTTTTCTTTCTCATTTAGCTATGGTTACATGGGCAAGGTCCCCATGAAAATAGAACTGCTGGTGTATAACCTGGTTCCAGATGTCCATGGTGGCTCAAGTGTGCTTAATAAATGTGATATTCCCATTCTGGAAACGCTAAAACACAGAGGTGTTAAGGTATGAATACTGTTACAGAACACATTATTTTTCTACTTTATTAACTTACCTTGTATATATTAATCACATTAAAAGCATTGTTTGGTGATTGCACCGCAGACAATTCTTGTGCCATTGCTGTATGAACATACCTTGTACATAAAATTGGCCTTGAATGTATTTAATAATCAAGCCTTCACTATTCTCTGGGGAAGAGAATTCCAAAGATTAATGACCCTCAGAAGAAATTCGTCTATCTCTCTGTTTTAAGAGGACCAAACAAAAACTCCCCTCAACATTACAACAGCTCGCACTTGTATAGCACCTTTAACATAGTAAAAGTGCTGCTCCTTCATCAATGACTCACCTGATGGAGCAGCACTCCAAAAGCTTGTGATTCCAAATAAACTTGTTGGACTTTAACATGTTGTTGTGAGACTTCTTACTGTGCCCATCCTAGTCCAATACTGGAATCTCAACATCATAGTAAAGGTGACCGTGGTACTTCACAAGAATGTCACCAAACAAAATGTGACACTGAACCTAATGAGGGAAAGATGATCAAAAGCTCTTGAAAGAGTGGGGGAGGAAGGGGGAAAGAAGGTGACATTGAATCCAGGGGCCCAGGTTCAATTCTGGCCTCGGGTCACCGTCTGAGAGTTCGCACATTCTCCCTGTTTCTGTGCAAGTTTCCTCCTGGTGCTCCAGTTTCCTCCCACAGTCCAGAGATGTGCAGGTTCGATTGATTGGCCCCCACTAAATTGACCCTACTGTCAGGGGATTAGCAGGATAAATGTGTGTGGTTATGGGAATAGGGCCTGGGTGGGATTGTAGTTGGTCGGTGCAGACTTGATGGGCTGAATGGCCGCCTTCTGCACAGTAGGCATTCTATGTCCTGTAACCATGTTTTAAAATGATGATCATAGAATTGTGTCTTTGAAAGAGTTATCTGTTAGTTCTACTCACCAACTTTTTCCCATTAGAGCATTTGGTCATGGTAGCCTTTCTCAATATAGGGGGCCCAAATGTTTAGGATTTGCACGCACACCTCCACTACCCACCTCCCCCACCCCAGAGAGGTTTATCAGTGTGCCCATCTGTTGGAATGTGCAGACCCAGTCCTAAATTCGAGTCGGGGAAATTCCTCAGCAAAGGATACTTCAGCACCAGCGTTCACTTTGAGGTCTGGGAGGGTGAAATGATCCACGCCTGATTCACCTCTGGCAAAAACCCTTCCCAGATCTTTTCTCATGTGAAAAGGAACTTGCAACTCCAGAGGAAAGCAGTGGCAAGGCTTTTCACACATTGGAAGAAGGCAAGCGGGGGAACAGATTGGGAGGCCAAGAGAGAGGGATGCAGTTGAGAAGATAATGATCAGTAAGAGGGTGCAGATATTTTAAGCGAGTACGTATGCAGTTGAGGAAGAGGACAAATTCAAGTGGTACTGCCAAATGTCAAACTATGTCGAGGAGAGGGAGCAAGAAATTTTAATGTCAGTTTTTTAAAAATGTGATGGAGAAAATAATAGCTGTGAAATTGTCAAGAGCCCAGATTGATAGGTTTTAAGGAGCTGGGCTACAGATCAAAGGCAGTTGAATGGAACTGGTACACATCAGCTGTGATCTGATTGAATGGCAGAACAGGCTGAGGGGGTTGAAAACCCAT
Source organism: Carcharhinus amblyrhynchos (assembly GCF_965287045.1). Classification (NCBI taxonomy): domain Eukaryota; kingdom Metazoa; phylum Chordata; class Chondrichthyes; order Carcharhiniformes; family Carcharhinidae; genus Carcharhinus; species Carcharhinus amblyrhynchos. The sequence continues at coordinate 27,666 of NW_027650084.1, read as the reverse complement.
CCCATTCTTGTTCTAACCATTTGTTGCAGGAAAGAGGTTTTTCTCTTTCATGTCACCTCTGGTTCTTTTACAAATTCCCTTTAATCAGTGGGTGGTTAGCGCTGCTACTTCACAGCACCAGGTACCCAGCTTGGGATACTGTCTGTGTGGAGTCTGCATGGGTTTCCTCTGGGCCCACCAGTTTTCTCCCACAGTCCAAAAGACGTGCTGGTTAGGTGGATTGGCTGTGCTAAATTCTCCCTCAGTGTACCCGAGCAGGTGTCAGTTTGACAACTAGGGGATTTTCACAGTAACTTCATTGCACTGTTAATGTAAGCCTACCAATAAATAAATGAAAAAATGATTTACATTTATCGGCTCCTTCGTTGTATGATTTGATAACTGGTACAGACGAAGTGAATAGAGGGCCAGGCATTTGGGTGGGGGTGGAGGGGGCAGGCAGACTAGGTTAGGTTTACTAATGGATCTACTTATGTACATGTGAATATTACAGCAAATATTGGAGCGCAAGGATCACTTGAAATATATCGCCATAGTCTTGAGTGTTGTTTTCAGGCTAGTAACAAAAACGTTCTGCTTTGCTAAAATTTAACTTTGGTGTGAATCCAGTCAGTTGCTAACACTTGCCTATGGTGCCAGCATCTGGTATCTGCAAAGCTTCCACTAAAACTTAGTTGTTTCGCCAACAGAATTTAGTCAGTTTATGGTTTGTGTTACAGATATACCTTTGGGTGACTAAAGATGAATTCGTACTATAGGTTTCTAAATGGCGCATTGAACAGCGTGAAGTTGCTTTTCTAAGAAATCTGATACTTAATCATTCTGTCATATGTTGGGCTGCTTGAAAATAGAATTATAGGTTTCATTAAATTGTGTTTAAAGTTTATTTGTGTCACAAGTAGGTTTACATTAACACTGCAATGAAATTATGATGAAAGAATCTCATAGCCGCCACACTCCAACAGCTGTTCGGGTACACTGAGGGAGAATTTAGCATGGCCGATGCACCTAACTACGTCTTTCAGACTGTGGGAGGAAACCAGAGCACCCAGAGGAAACCCAGGCGATATGGGGAGAATGTGCAAAGTCATTACAGAGAGTGATCCAAGCTGGGATTCGAACCTGAGTCCCTGATACTATGAGGCAGCAGTGCTAATCATTGTGCCACCATGCTGCTCCTTTTGTCCATTTTTAGATATCCTTGCAATTTATTTGAATGTTAATAGTTGAACCTATTATTTATTTGTGAAGTCAGATATTTTTTCATGTGTACAGAATGGAAGCTGATTATGTGAGAAAATTGTCCATTTCTGGAGCATCTTAACACATCAGGACATCCCAAAGCACTTTACATTCAAGGCAATACTTGGAAAATATGGTCATTATTCTAATTTAGCACATAGGTGGCTGATTTGTGCTCCCACAATGTGACAATGACCAGATAATCACCTTTAGGGATGTTGATCATGGCGGAGAGATAAATATTGACGAGGTTGAGGGATAATCACAGGTACAATTTCAGCTTCTTTACACAGACTTGTGAATCCAAAAGAGTTGACATTTGAGGTTAAATTGGATAGGCCCGTGAAGGTAAAAAAAAGATAGAAGTGGGGAAGGTAAGTGTGACTCCCCTTTACAAGAACACCATTCTAAATGTTAATACACCTGTTTCCCATGTTGTAATATGTGCATGTGATACTCAGTCAGTGACACAAGGGCTGTTAACGCCTAGTTTCCACTCGCTTTGTAGCCCTCTGCCAATATGTGAATCTAGGCCTCAATTCAGAGCTAACTGGCTTTATATTTTTGAGTTAGGGAATGGGTGAACGAAGGTGGAAAAAAGCTTTTCATATGCAACGTAATAGTAAAACAAAGCCTATGTGAGGGACCCTTGTGTGGGGCAGTGTTCAATCCTCATCAAACTGTTTATGTGATTTAATGGCAGCCGGCTGAGTAGGGGAGAAAATTGAGCTAATCACTGTCTCCGTTCTCCTCAGGTGGAATCCTTTTCAGAAATCAACACTAATACATTGCATACAAAAGATGCCCAGACCAAGCTGAAAATTGTGCAAGACTGGGAGAAGGAACACCAAGTCACTTGGGAAAATGTGGCTTACTTGGGTGAGTTTTTCCACTGTAATCCAACTAATCAAAACAAATTAATACACCAGTCATTTCCACTGCACGTGCAATTCTTAAAGTCCTTGGAAGATACTTTCTGCCTTTTCAGCCTGCTTTTAACAGACTCCCCCAGTGTCCCCAGAAATACTTTCAAGCATTTACTTCTATAAAATCATGAGCAATGTTTTTACTTTAATGATAGTTGCCATCTAATTTTACCATATGTAATTACAGTAATTTAAGGTGTTTAATAAGATAATCTATCTTTAAGTCCCCAAAAGCTCTGTGCCGATTGCCTTAACTTGCGCAAAGTCCTGTTTCCCCTAACACCCCTGTGCTCATTGAACTTCACTAGCTCCCATTAGGCAAGCACTGTTTGGATTTTAAACTCCCAGCGTATTTTAAAATCTTTTCCATCTCTTCCCTCCCAATTTTTGTACTTCCATCCAGTCTCGCAAACCTCTGACATTTCTGCGTTCTTCTCGTTCTGGTTTGTGGTGTACTTCCATTCATATCTGCGTCACCACTGGTAGTTGCCCCAGGCTCTGGAACATCCACCCTCTGCAGCTCTTTACCTTGCCAGCTTCTTTTTAAGATGCTTCTTAAAATTCCTTGTCCATCTGATTAAATATCAGTTATTATGGCTTGGATTATTGTAGTTTTAGACTAAGACCATGAAACGTAGAAGCAGGAATTTGGCCCATTGTCTCTGCTCCACTATTCAATGAGATCGTCTGTGACTCCACTTTCCCGCCTTATCCCTATAACCCTCGATTCCCTTACTAATTAAGGATGTTCAAGATTTTTAATGACCCAACCTCTATAGCCCTCTTCAGTAAAGGATTCCACAGATTCACAACCCTCTGAGGCAAGAAATTCTTCCTGATCTCTTTCTTCAATGGGTGACCCTTTATGCCATCCAATCCTAGACTCTCCCATGAACCAAACTCTCAGCATCTACCCTGCAAAAGCCGCCAGAGAATCTTATATCGCTCCATAAGGTCACCCCTCATTCTTCTAAACTCTAATGACATTAGTACAGGCCCAATATACTCAAACCTCTCCTCATAAGAAAATCCCTCCATATCCAAGATCAGCCTAATGAACCTTCTGTGGACTGCCTACAATGCCCATATATCTTTCCTAGATAAGGGGACCAAAACTCTTCAGTATTCCAGGTGTGGTCTAACTAGTATCTTGTATAGTTTAACAAGACTTCCCTATTTTTATACTCCCTTTTCAATTAAGGCCAACATCCCATTTGCCTTCCCAATTACCAGTTAAACTTGTATGCTATCTTTTTGTGAATTCTGCACAAGGATCCCCAAAATCTGTGCTACTGCTTTCTCCGTTTAAATAATATTCGTGGTTCATTTATTCTTCCTATCAAAGTACATAACTTCACATTTTCCTACGTTATATTCAATGTGTCAAAGTTTTTGCCCACTCACTTAACCTGTCATCCTCACCACTTGCCTTCCCACCTATTTTTGCATCATCTGCAAATGTAGCAAAATAGTAATTTCCCTTGACCAAATCATGTATATATGTTGTAAATAATTGCAACCCTAACATTGATTTTTGTGATATTCCACCAGTTACAGGTTGCTATCCTGAAAATGCCCCTCTTAGCCCATCTGTCTACCTTCTATCAGTTAGTCAATCCTCTATCCATGCAAATATACTACTCCCACCACCATGCGCCTTTTGTAATGTTCCTCTGAAATGCATTGGGACATTTAATTATGTTAAGTGCACAATATAAATAATTGCAAAAGCTGTATAGTTTTACAAGATGGGCAGCTGTTCTGAGCAATGCATTCAGGTCATCTTTAAATAGAATGTGTCTTGGATCAGAATGTTTGGGTTCAAGTCCTAGCACACAATCTAGGCTATCTAATCAAGGCATTAGTGATGGGGAGTGCTCTACTGTCAGAGCTGCCACCTTTAAACCAAAGCCCTACCTGCTTTCTCAAGTGGATGTAAAAGATATCATGGCACCATTTGAAGAAAAACTGGAGAGTTTGCCCAATGTCCTGGCCAATATTTATCCCCCCAGTCTACACTTGAGCAAAAAAAGTACTCCAGTCATCATTTTACTGACTGTGGGATTTTACTATCACATTTCCAACATTACAAGACTGACTGTAAAGATTTCTTGGGGGTTTTGGGCAATTTTCCTGCATGCAATCATATCTGAAGTGTAGCTAGAGTTTTTTAATTGTTTTGGCTGAAAATGCAAAATAAACGTTAACACGTGGAAGTTTGAAAGTCTGCCTTGATCCTGTACTTGGAATTACTGTGGCACCTGATGGCAGCAGCATAGTGGTTAGCACTGCTCCCTCACAATACCAGGGGCCCAGGTTCGATTCAGACCTTGGGTGACTGTCTGTGTGGAGTTTGCACGTTCTTCCCATGTCTGTGTGGGTTTCCTCCGGTTCTTCCAAACTCCAAAGACGTGTAGGTTAGGTGGACTGGCTGTGCTAACTTCCCCTTAGTGTTCAAAGGTGGGTAGGTGAGGTGGATGAGCCTCAGTAAATGTGCAGAGTTACAGGGATAGAGCGAGCAAGTACAGATTAGCGTGGGTGAGATGTTCTTTTGGAGAGTTGGTGCAGACTTAATAGGCCAAGCCGCCTCCTGCACTGGAGAGTTTCTATGATTCTAACCATAGAGACCCTCTAGAAACCATAGAGGAAGCCTACTCATTCTAGTCATTTAACATGATAGAAGATTGGGCAGGATGTCTTTTCCCCCTCTCTGTCTTGGCAAAGATGAAATTCTCATTCTGGAGTTCAAATCTCTCCATGCCCCTCTCCACCTCTGGAAAGTTGATGATCTTCAGTGCAGGGTATGCACAGTCTATTTTTCAAAAAAATAAAATTGTATTTCCTCTTTCTCAAACAATAGGAATCGCTGAATCTGACCTGGAGTGCATAAGGAAAGCTCAAGTTAGAGGAGCTTCTCAAGATGCAGCACCTGCTGTTCAGGAGGAAGCACACTACATCAGTAAGCACGATGCTGGCATCCGATCAGTCGAGGAGTTTGCTGAATATGTTCTCGTGCTGCTTAATCAATTTGAAAAGAACTCAAACAGTGAAAAGATTGCTCTACCTGCAAATTAATGATAATATGTAAATATTAAATTAATTAGAATATTTTAACTGACATCCCTGTATTTCTATGTACATATAGAACACTGAACATTACAGTGCAGTACAGGCCCTTCGGCCCTCGATGTTGCGCCAACCAGTGGAACCAATCTAATGACCCTCTAACCTAAACTATTCCAATGTTATCCATATGCCTATCCACTGACCATTTGAACGCCCTTAAAGTTGGCGAGTCCACAACTGCTGCAGGAAGGGCATTCCACGCCCTTACTACCCTCTGAGTAAAGAACCTACCTCTGACATCCGTCCTATAATTAGCACCCCTTAATTTAAAGCTATGTCCCCTCGTGTTAGCCATCACCATCCGAGGTAAAAGGCTCTCACTGTCCACCCTATCCAATCCTTTGATCATCTTGTATGCCTCAATCAGGTCACCTCGTAACCTTCTCTCCAATGAAAATAACCTCAAGTCCCTCAGCCTTTTCTGATACGACATTCCCACCATACCAGGCAACATCCTGGTCAATCTCCTCTGCACCCTTTCCAATGCCTCCACATCTTTCTTATAATGCGGCGACCAGAACTGTACGCAATACTCCAAGTGCGGCAACGCCAGAGTTTTGCACAGTTGTAACGTGACCTCACGGCTCTGAAATTCAATCCCTCTACCAATAAAAGCTAACACACTGTACGCCTTCTTAACAACCTTATCAACCTGGGTGCCAACTTTCAGGGAGCTATGCACATGTGCCCCGAGATCTCTCTGCTCATCAACACTACTAAGAGTCCTTCCATTAGCCCTATATTCTGTACTCCTGCTATTCTTACCAAAGTGAACCACCTCACACTTTTCCATGTTAAACTCCATCTGCCACCCTTGGCCCAGCTCTGCAGCTTATCTATGTCCCTCTGCAAACTGTAACACCCATCCTCACTGTCTACAACTCCTCCAACTTTGGTGTCATCAGCAAATTTACCAATCCATCCTTCTACACCCTCATCTAGGTAATTTATAAAAATGACAAACAGCAGTGGCCCCAAAACAGATCATTGAGGTACACCACTTGTAACTGCACTCCAGGTTGAATATTTCCCATCAACCACCACCCTCTGTCTTCTATCAGCTAGCCAATTCCTGAACCAAACTACTACATCACCCTCAATCCCATGCATCTGCATTTTCTGCAATAGCCTACCATGGGGAACCTTATCAAACACTTTGCTAAAATCCATATACACCACGTCAACTGCCTTACCCTTATCCACCTCTTTGGTCACCTTTTCAAAAAGCTCGATAAGGTTTGTGAGGCATGACCTACCCTTCACAAAAGAGTGTTGACTATCCCTAATCAATTTATTTCCCTCTAGATGACTATAAATTCTATCCCTTATAATTCTTTTCAAAACTTTGCCCACAACAGAAGTAAGGCTCACTGGTCGATAATTCCCAGGATGGTCTCTATTCCCCTTCTTGAACAAGGGGACAACATTTGCTATCCAGCAATAATGTAACTCATTATTCATTCAGCATTGAGTGCCATGCCAAGTGGCAGAGCAATCCATTGCCTTTCCAGCTTCCTGATCGTAGCAACAGTGGATGACCTTGTTGTTGGAGTTCTGGTTAAGCCCATCTTTAATGTTGTCGATCTGCTTCCTTCACTGCCAACCTCTTGCACTTCTTCCGTTAGCCCTTCTGGTGGTGATTAACTTCCTCTGATAACATTTCCAAAGGACTCAATTTATCATCTTTTGATATATTTTAAGGGTTCTCTTGTTTTTCTGACCTCATTCAGTAATTCTTTGTTGATTCTTTTCTTCGCTCAGCTAACTCTTAGGCTGCTTCTTCACCACATTCCAAAGCTGTTGCTTTTCCTTTCTTCTTCTTTCCTGATGCACTAAGCTTCAAAATTCATTACTGACCAGACATTTCTTTTTTAAGATTTGAGCTGCAGAAGGGCACCAATTTAACTAAGAATGTCCCTGTGCATTAGTGCAGCAAAAGATATGAATGTACCTGTTAATGGCATCTCCCACCTGCTTTTTTACCCCAATAACAATTAGTGCTATTATGTAAGTAACCTCATAGTTAACACTAAACCAATATTGTGAGCAATTAGCTGTTCCTTTGTTTACAGTGCTTGAAATTTGAAGCAAAGTAATTGGAATACTCCCTATTCTAATTCAGGTAAGCAAGTATGTGCCCTATGAGAAGAGACCAAGACTTGGGTGATGTTAATTGCCTGTTGGCCTTGGTTTCTGTCTGATAAGCAAGGTTCAATATTTCCCTTTGCTAGTTCACAATTTTCAACACACTTTTATTGCACGTTCTGTAAGATCTCGAGTTTAGAAACTAGAAGCAGGAGTTGGTCGTTCAGCTCCTCGAGCCTGCTCTGCCATTAATGTTATCATGGCTGATCTTCAGTCAATATCCTGATTTTGCCCACCCCCACCACCACCCCAAGATCCCTTTACTTTCAATGGTGGGGGGGGGGGGTAGGGGTAGTGGGGGGGGGGGGGGTAGGGGTAGTGGGGGGGGGGGGGTAGGGGTAGTGGGGGGGGGGGGGTAGGGGTAGTGGGGGGGGGGGGGTAGGGGTAGTGGGGGGGGGGCGGTAGGGGTAGTGGGGGGGGGGGTAGGGGTAGTGGGGGGGGGAGGGGGTAGGGGTAGTGGAGGGGGGAGGGGTAGTGTGGGGGGGGGGGAGGGGGTAGGGGTAGTGGGGGGGGGGAGGGGGTAGGGGTAGTGGGGGGGGGAGGGGGTAGGGGTAGTGGGGGGGGGGAGGGGGTAGGGGTAGTGGGGGGGGGGAGGGGGTAGGGGTAGTGGGGGGGGGAGGGGGTAGGGGTAGTGGGGGGGGGAGGGGGTAGGGGTAGTGGGGGGGGGAGGGGGTAGGGGTAGTGGGGGGGGGAGGGGGTAGGGGTAGTGGGGGGGGGAGGGGGTAGGGGTAGTGGGGGGGGGAGGGGGTAGGGGTAGTGGGGGGGGGAGGGGGTAGGGGTAGTGGGGGGGGGGAGGGGGTAGGGGTAGTGGGGGGGGGAGGGGGTAGGGGTAGTGGGGGGGGAGGGGGTAGGGGTAGTGGGGGGGGAGGGGGTAGGGGTAGTGGGGGGGGAGGGGGTAGGGGTAGTGGGGGGGAGGGGGTAGGGGTAGTGGGGGGGGAGGGGGTAGGGGTAGTGGGGGGGGAGGGGGTAGGGGTAGTGGGGGGGGAGGGGGTAGGGGTAGTGGGGGGGAGGGGGTAGGGGTAGTGGGGGGGGAGGGGGTAGGGGTAGTGGGGGGGGAGGGGGTAGGGGTGGGGGGGGAGGGTAGGGGTAGTGGGGGGGGGTAGGGGTAGTGGGGGGGGGAGGGGTAGTGGGGGTAGTGGGGGGGGTAGGGGTAGTGGGGGGGGGAGGGGTAGTGGGGGGGGTAGGGGTGGTGGGGGTAGTGGGGGGGGTGGGGGTAGTGGGTGGTAGTGGGGGGGCAGAGGGGGGTAGGGTTGGTGGGGGGGCAGAGGGGGGTAGGGTTGGTGGGGGGGCAGGGGGGGTAGGGGTGGTGGGGCAAGGGGGTAGGGGTGGTGGGGTAGAGGGGAGTGGGGGGGTAGGGGTGGTGGGGGGGTAGGAGTTGGGGGGATAGGGGTGGTGGGGGGGGCGGAGGGGTAGGGGGTAGTTGGGGGTTAGAGGGGAGTGGGGGGATAGAGGGGAGTGGGGGGATAGAGGGGAGGGTAGGAGTGGGGGGTTGGGGTGGTGGGGGATAGAGGGGAGTGGGGGGATAGAGGGGAGTGGGGGGATAGAGGGGAGTGGGGGGATAGAGGGGGTGGTAGGAGTGGGGGGTTGGGGTGGTGGGGGGTAGAGGGGGGGTAGGGGTAGTGGGTGGGTGTAGGGGGTTGGGGTGGGGGTTGGGTGGGTGTCCGGGGTTGGGGTGGGGTGGGGGGTGGGTGTCGGGGGTTGGGTTGGGGGGGGTGGGTGTCGGGGTTTGGGGTGGGGGGGTGGGTGTCGGGGTTTGGGGTGGGGGGGGGGTGGGTGTAGGGGTGAGGGGGTAGGGGTAGGTGGGGTGGGGGGCAGGGGGGGTTGGGTGGGAGGGGGGTGGGTGTGGCTTTAGCTGAGTTGTGGTGGTGGAGGCTGCCTCGCTAAATATTTTTAAGATGCGGGTTGATGGGTTTTTGATAAGCGAGGGGATTAAGGGTTATGGGGAGAGGGCGGGAATGTGGAACTGAGCCACGACAGATCAGCCATGATCTTATTGAATGGCAGGGCAGGCTCGAAGGGCTAGATGGCCTACTCCTGCTCCTATTTCTTATGTTCTTGCAGAAATTGGGATGGGCACGATCCTTCTCCGCTGTACCCATTCTATGTTTAAAATTATGAATATAATTGGCAACGAAACTGGACTAACTCCGGTTGTGGGGTTTAGACAAAGTTATAAAACAAACGTAAGAAAATTAAAAGAGAGCAGGAGGAGTTTCATTACAGTTATATTGGTCATTGTTAATTGTATCAAAATAGCAGAGAAAATTATTTTGTCATGCATCAGGTACTGTGGTGATAGGCAGGTAAAACATCTCATCATAAATTATAGAATCAGGCACTCATAGAATACCTGCAGTGCAGAAGGAGGCCATTCAGCCCATTGAACCTGCACCAACAGCAATCCTATCCAGATCTTACTCATGCCGTCCCACATATTTAAGCTGCTAATCCCTCCGACACTGAGGAGCAATTCAGCATGGCCAAACAAGCGAACCCGCACAATTTATTTGCACAAGTGTGTGCAGTACGGTTTGAAAAGCATGGTGATCTGTTCCAATCATCATGTATCCAGATATGATCTAATGTTACAGATGTAATGGAAGATGGTATAGCTGCCTGCTTTCTTCATTGATTGGTAGCATAAAATGCAAAGACTGCCGTCATTGTGCTCTGCGGAGAGGTGATCTCACCAGAGGGCATGGATCACTGCAAGACTGGGAAAAGTAGAACGTGAATCATCTATTAGTGGGATTGTATTTCAAAAATTCTCCACTTAGTGCTCTGCCCTGCCCCCTCCCCCCACTTTGCTCTTAGAATCTCCTAATTGCTTATCCGAATATACCTGGTATCAGTCATTCCGATCATGGCTAAAGCCACGTACATTTCTCAAAAATCGGAGTAGTTGATTCTGCACCTTACTGACACACATTCTGCAATGTCGGTAGCACTGGGAGGGTTGGAACATTGAGAGAGTCATTTATTTTGTCAGTAAAGGTTACTATTAAGCTAGGCGTAACCAGAATGAATTGTGGAGACGATGCCAAAGAGCTGCCGCGTTTTGGGATGTTTGGTGGCAAATCCATTTCCACTACTGTTCACAAATAAAACCAATTACCCTTCTTCCATTCCCCACACCCCAACCCCACCTCCATTCCCCATTCCCCACACCCCAACCCCACCTCCATTTCCCATTCCCCATTCCCCACACCCCAACCCCACCTCCATTCCCCGCACCCCAACCCCACCTCCATTCCCCATTCCCCGCACCCCAACCCCACCTCCATTCCCCATTCCCCACACCCCAACCTCCATTCCCCGCACCCCAACCCCACCTCCATTCCCCATTCCCCGCACCCCAACCCCACCTCCATTCCCCGCACCCCAACCCCACCTCCATTCCCTGCACCCCAACCCCACCTCCATTCCCCATTCCCCGCACCCCAACCCCACCTCCACCTCTGTACATTGGTGCAAATACAATGCCTTCAATCAAAGCTCGACAGAATCGTGGCGCAATAGATTTTCATGGACACTTCCGTGCTGAATAGTGCTCTACATGAAAGATAGGGAGTGATCATTGAGTGGAAGGCCAATATCGCTGCATAATCCTCAGTTGTTATCCCACAAGGGATCCTGTATTTTTTTAATTCATTCTTGGGACATGGGCTTCGCAGCTGGCCAACATTTATTGCCCATCCTTAGTTGCCCTTGGAGGGCAGTTGAGAGTCAACCACATTGCTCTGGAGTCACATGTAGGCCAGATCAGGTAAGGATGGCAGATTTCCTTCCCCAAAGGGGCATTAGTGAATCAGATGGGTAGTGGTATTGAGTATCTCTGTCTCTGTTATCCCATGGAGGAGGGTGTGCACCATGGGGTGATGCACTCATGATTGTACCCTGTTATCCTGAGATCCCCCACTCTTCTTTGTATCCTTTCATTATCTGTACAAGAGGAGACACTGATTGCAATGAACGATAATTAGAATCATTTGTAAAAATATTCACTGGTCTTTTCTGTATGTTTATGAGGAGTAATGGTTGCTTTATACTGCACTGGATCCTGGATTTTTGTTGCATTTTGTGGAAAATGGAAACCTTCTAATAAAGATATTCTGTAAAAAAAAACTTGCAGGCAAGGGTGTTGCTATTGATGTCTGGTGTGCTGACCTCTGTCTCATAGAGGCTGAGCACCAACTCTCAGACGCTTCCTCCTATTTCCCCCTGGACCTGGACCATGGCCTCACCACCCAACATCAAGCCACTTTTTCCAGGACTGTCACTGGTCCCCTCCGGAGATCTTCCCTTCACAGCCTCCGACCTCATCATCACCCAACCCCAGACAGTCTGATTCTACTCCCTTCCCAAAATCCGCATCAGGCTGGCCTGCCAGACGCATCGTTTCAGCCTGATCCTGTCTCACTGAAATTATTTCTTCCTAACTTGACTTTTTTTTTTCTCACCCCGAGGCCCTTCCCACCATGTATTTTTGATTTTTTTGATGTCCTACATCACAGTCCCAAGATGTGTAGGTTAGGTGGATTGGCCCTGCTAAATTGCCCCTCAGTGTCAGGGGGACTAGCTAGGGTAAATACATGGGGATGGGGCCAGAGATGAGATAATTGTCAGTGCCAGCTCAAAGGGCCAAATGGCCTCCTTCTGGTCTGTAGGGATTCTATCATTCTGTCAGATCAATTATTTCCAGTTTCTTAGCCCTGGTTCCCTCCTCTTCACGAGGGATGGTCAATCTTAAGACAGTACAACAGAAATGAGTCCCTTGGCTTGAAGGACCAAATGGAAATGAGAGTGAGTGCTGACATCAGAGAACGGGGGAGTCCTCTCTTGGGCATTTTACTTCTGAAAGTATGTTGTAAGCATATAGAACCGGGCTCTGCCTCCGTGCTACCTACCAAATTCTCTTACAATAAATACCTTTTGTTCCTTACAAAATCTGGAACCTCTTGACAACACCATAATAGCCACAACATAGCAGAGGGTCTGAGGGCTCCCTGCTTCTGTACATTCACTGGTCTTTTCTGTGTGTTTGTGAGGAATAATGGTTGCTTTGTATTGCACTGGATTCTGGATTTTTGTTGCATTTCGTGGAAAATGTGAAATGGAAACCTTCAAATAAAAATATTCTAAATAAAACTTGCTGGCAAGGGTGTTGCTGTTCTTGTCTGGAGATGTGGAAGCATTGGAAAGGGTGCAGAGGAGATTTACCAGGATGTTGCCTGGTATGGTGGAAAGGCTGAGGGACTTGAGGTTGTTTTCGTTAGAGAGAAGAAGGTTAAGAGGTGACCTAATTGAGGCGTACAAGATGATCAGAAGATTAGATAAGGTGGACAGTGAGAGCCTTTTTCCTCGGATGGTGATGGCTAACACAACGGGACATAGCTTTAAATTGAGGGGTGATAATTATAGGACGGATGTCAGAGGTAGGTCCTTTACTCACAGGGTAGTAAGGGCATGGAATGCAGCAGTTGTGGACTTGCCAACTTTAAGGGCATTAAAATGGTCATTGGATAGGCGTATGGATCATATTGGAATAGTTTAGGTTAGAGGGTCATTAGATTGGTTCCACTGGTCGGTGCAAGATAGAGGGCCAAAGGGCCTGTACTGCGCTGTTATGTTCTATGATCTACTGACCTCTGCCTCACAGAGGCTATGCATCAACTCTCAGATGTGGCACAATGGCACAGTGGTTAGCACTGCTGCCTCTTTCCTATAGCATCTGTACTTTGGAACATTGAGCTGCCAGTCCTGTCCCTCCCTTCGCCATGTTTCAGTAATTGCTATAATATCCCAGTCCCATGCACCACCCATGCCCTGAGTTCACTTGCCTTGCCCATCAGACCTCTTGCACTGAACTAAATGCAGTTTAATTTGGACTTCCCTTGCTCTCTGCTCTGCAGAGGACTGGCAACTCGATGTTCCAGGGTACAGATGCTATAGGAAAGATAGAACAGGAGGTAGAGCAGGAGGGGGAGTTGCACTTTTGATTAGGGAAAGCATCACGGCAGCACCGAGAGGGGATATATCCAAGAGTTCGCCCACTGAGCCTACATGGGTAGAATTGACGCACAGATTAGAGGGATTAGTGGGGTAAATAAGTGGGGTTACAGGGATAAGGCCTAGGAGGGGTTGATGCCAGTGCAAACTCGATGAGCCAAATGACCTCCTTCTGCACTATAGGATTCTATGATTAAACTCGTTACATTTCCCCCTCTCTGGATTTATGAGGAATATGGGACTCTTTACACAGATGCTGCCAGACCTCCAGAATTTTTCTGCCTGTTTCTATTTTTATGTCAGATCTCCGGCAGAATTTTTGCGTTTATGATTACAGACATGCTTTCTGCCCCAGCCGTCAAACCAGGAAATGGCCAAGCTGTCAGGCTTCAGTTCTGCACCAAACTCTAACCCGTTCCACAGGTGTTGGGGCTGAGGAGCACCAGATTAAAGTGCCGCTGGAGTTACCCTTGTGGGGGACGAAGGTGCAGGAGTGTTTTCCAGCAGCTCCAGCTGGGAGGACCACCTTGCAGGAATGTGACCTCTTCCCCCCACCCCACCCCACCCACCCCACCCCACCCCACCCCAATTACCATGCTTGTGACAGCCCTTAACCAACCTTGCTGGATCAACCACCTCTCCCCACCCATTCACCCAAAAGCCAAAACCAACTCCAAATTCCAGCAGATCTCCTCGCTCACAGCTTGTAGAAGCCATCCAATTTCAAAATCAGTAGATATGAGAACCAGACAGGATTGATCATAAGTGACTAAATATTTCACCCACTTTATTAGGGCAGCTCAGTGGCACTGCTGCTTCACAGCGCCAGGAACCTGGGTTCAATTCCCGGCTTGGGGTCACTGTCTGTGTGGAGTTTGCACGTTCTCCTGCGTGGGTTTCCTCCGGGTGCTCCGGTTTCCTCCCACAGCCCAAAAGACGTACTGGTTCGGTGCATTGGCCATGCTGAATTCTCCCTCAGTGTACCCGAGCAGGCACCAGAGTGCGGCAACTAGGGTTTGCACAGTAACTTCATTGTAGTGTTAATATAAGCTTACTTGTAACACTAATAAATAAACTTTCAACTTAACCCCACATACCTAGAAAGATTAAAAGAAAAACTGACCCCAACTTCCATGTGGTAACCAACAGGTTTTAGGAGCTATATTTTCCCATCAGAAATATTAGATTCAGTTCACCTGAAAAACGCTGGAGATTATAAATTATTCAGTCTGTAACTGAACCAACAGGCCCAGGGGAAGGGGAAGGGTTGTATTCTGACTCCCTATCAATTTGTGATTTTGTTTGAGCGTCACAGCAGATATAATGTCAGTTTTTCCAGTTCAACGTGGCACCAGTGGCTTAATAACGTCAACCCAGCAATTTACAAGGCAAACAATTCAATTAGCTTAAGTAATTCCCTGACACACCCTCCCAGGGATTTAAGTCATACTTGGGTCACGAGTTAACTTACAGCTGCAGACTGAAGTGTACCCAAACAGAGGCCAGAGTGCGATGACTGGGGGATTTTCACAGCAACGTCATTGCAATATTCATGTAAGCCTACTTGTGACACTAATAAATAAACTTAAGCTTATTCATAAGAACATAAGAAATAGGAGCAGGAGTAGGCCATCTAGCCCTTCGAGCCTGCCCCGCCATTCAATAAGATCATGGCTGATCTGAAGTGGATCAGTTCCACTTTCCCACTTTCTCCCCATAACCCTTAATTCCCCTGTCTATCAGAAACCTATCTACCTGTGACTTAAATATATTCAGTGAGGTAGCCTCCACCACTTCAACAGGCAGAGAATTCCAGAGATTCACCACCCTTTGAGTGAAGAAGTTCCTCCTCAACTCTGATCTAAACTGCACCCCCCCTTATCTTGAGGCTGTGCCCTCTAGTCCTGCTATCCTTTCTGAGCGGGAAGAATCTCTCTACCTCTACCCTATCCATCCCCTTCATTATCTTATACGTCTCTATAAGATCCCCCCTCAGCCTTCTAAACTCCAACGAATACAGACCCAGTCTATTTAGTCTCTCTTCATAGGCTAACCCCCTCATCTCCGGTATCAGCCCAGTGAACTTTCTCTGCACTCCCTCCAAGGCCAATATATCCTTCCGCAAGTGTGGCGACCAAAACTGCACACAGTACTCCAGCTGCGGCCTCACCAGTGCCCTATACAGCTGCAGCAAGACCTCCCTACTTTTATATTCTATCCCCCTCGCTATAAAGGCCAACATTCCTTCCATTGATGTGAACCTAAATTGTAGATCCTGTAACATTTGGGCATTTAGAAAAAAAAATCAATGACAGGATTACCTTGAGGACCATGCTGCCACTCCCGTATGCATTTATTAAAACACAAAGCCACCTTACATTGTGCAAATGTGGAAAGCAAGAACATGCACTTATTGCTTTCCTGACCTCAGGATGTCACACAAACAAGATAAGACAACTCGTTGTGATGTTGCTGAATAATACCGGCTTTGCTTTTGTAATCTTTGAAATGCAGTGTATGTAATCATAATTCGCAATAAGATAATCAATAACATTTGCAGCAAATAAGAAAGAACAAAGAGCAAAGAAAAGAACAGCACAGGAACAGGCCCTCCAGCCCTCCAAGTATGCACCAATCATAATGCCTACCTGAACTAAACCTGTATGCACTTTACACAGTCCATATCCTTCCATTCCCATCCCATTCATTTATTTGTCTAGCTGTCCCTAAAATGTTGCTATCGTACCTGCTCCCACCACCTTCCCGGACAGCGTATTCCAGATATTCACTACCCTCTGCGTAAAAATTTGCCTCGCAAATCTCTAAACTTTTTCCCATGCACTTTAAACCTGTGTCCCTTAATACTTGTCTTTTCTATCCTGGGAAAGAGCATCTGACTATCCACTTTGTCCGTGCCACTCGTAATCTTGTACATCTCTATCAGGTTGCCCCTCAACCTCCATTGTTGCAGTGAGAACAAACCAAGTTTTTCCATAGTTTTATAGGGAGGGGATAGCTTGATCTTGGGATTGGACATAGCTCGGCACAACATTGAGGGCCGAAGGGCCTGTACTGTGCTGTAATGTTCTATGTTTCTATGTAAGTCATCTTACATTAACACTGCAATGAAGTTACAATGAAAATCACGTAGTTGCCACACTACGGCACCTGTTCGGGTACATAAGAACTAGGAGGAGGAATAGGCCATCTGGCCTCTTGAGCCTGCTCCGCTATTCCATAAGATCATGGCTGATCTTTTTGTGGACTCAGCTCCACTTACCCACCCACTCACCAAAACCCTTCATTCCTTTACTGTTCAAAAATGTATCTATCCTTGCCTTAAAAACATTCAATGAGGTAGCCTCAACTGCTTCACTGGGCAGGGAATTCCACATGTTCACAACTCTTTATGTGAAGAAGTTCTTCCTCAACTCAGCTCTAAATCTGCTTCCTCTTATTTTGAGGCTTTACCCCCTATTTCTAGTTTCACCCACCAGTGGAAACAACCCCCTGCTTCTATCTTATTCATTCCCTTCATAATCTTGTATGTTTCTATAAGATCTCCCCTCATTCTTCTGAATTATGATGAGTATAGCCCCTGTCTACTCAGTCTCTCCTCATAAGCCAAACTTCTCAACTCTGGAATCAACCTCATGAATCTCCTCTGCACCCCCTCCAGTGTCAGTATATCCTTTCTCAAGTAAGGAGACCAAATCTGTACACAGTACTCCAGGAGTGGCCTCACCAGCACCTTATACAGCTGCAACATAACCTTGCTGTTTTTAAACTCTATCCCTCTAGCAACGAAGGACAAAATTCCATTTGCCTTCTTAATTACCTGCTGCAACTGCAAACCAACTCCTTGAGATTCCTGTACAAGGACACCCAGGTCCCTCTGCACAGTAGCATGCTGCAATTCTTTACCATTTAAATAATAGTCCATTTTGCTGTTATTCCTACCAAAATGGATGACCTTACATTTCCCAACACTGTACTCCATCTGCCAGACCCTCGCCCACTCACTTAGATTATCTGTATCCCTTTGCAGACTTTCAGTATCCTCTGCACACTTTGCTCTTCCACCCATCTCAGTGTTATCTGCAAATTTTGACACACTACACTTGGTCCCCAACTCCAAATCATCTATGTAAATCGTAAACAATTGCAGTCCCAACACTGGTCCTTGAGGCACCCCACTGATCACCAACCAAAAAAATAACCATTTACCCCTAATCTTTGCTTTCTGTTAGTTAATCAATCCTCTATCCATGCTAATATATTACTCGTAACACTGCACCTTAATCTTATTTTGCAGTCTTTGGTGCACCACCTTCTCAAATGCCTTCTGGAAATCCAGATACACCACATCCTCAGGTTCCCTGTAGCCCACTGCACATGTAATGTTCTCAAAGAATTCCACTAAATTAGCCAAACACGACCTGCCCTTCATGAACTCACATTGCGTCTTATCAATGGGACAATTTATATCCAGATGTCTCATTATTTCTTCCTTGATGATAGATTCAAGCATTTTCCTTACTACAGAAGTTAAGCTAACTGGCTTATAATTATCTGCCTTTTGTCTACCTCCTTTTTTAAACAGTGGTGTCACATTTGCTGTTTTCCAATCTGCGGGAACAACCCCACTGAGGGAGCATTTGCCAATGCACCTAACAAGCGCGTCTTTCAGACTGTAGGAGGAAACTGTAGCACCCAGAGGAAACCCACGCAGACACGGGGAGAACGTGCAGACAGTGACAGTGACCCAAGCCAGGAATCGAACCCGGGTCCCTGGTGCTGTGAGGCAGCTGTGCTAACCACTGTGCCACCGTGCCGCCAAGCGTAAAGGAAGATGGTTGCGATAGTTGGAGGCCAATCATCTCACCGTGAAGATATTGCTTCAGGAGGGTCTCAGAGGACTGTTCTAGACCCCACTGTCTTTAACTGCTTCATCAATGACCTGCCCTCCATCATAAATTGAGAATTGGGCGTATGTGCTGATGGTTACAGTTTTAGTTCCGTTCCCACCTCCTCTGGTATTGGAGCTGTCTGTGCCAGCATTCTGAAAGGCATTCAGGCTTGTGTTGATAAGTGGTAAGTCACATTAATTCCAGAGGAGTGTCATACACAAACCATCACATTGGGTAGGCAAGCAAGTGAGGTGTAGCATCCTGAATGAGGTATCATTTGTGTTAGTTGCTGGGAAAGCAATTTCAGGCCTGTGGACCTTCCCATGCAAAAACAGGGAGAAGGTGCAGTCTCCACCTAGACAGTGACCCAAGCCGGGAATCGAACCCAGGTCCCTGACGCTGTGATTAACATTGACTCTACACCCCACGTTATACAACTCCAGCTCAAACAGGACTAAGGAAATCTGCTCATCCCCACCCACTGAAACTGCTCCCATTCTCCAAGCCTGCATAATTGATGAAGCCACACTCCTCCATCACAGCCACCATTTAAAGGAAGCGGTGATGGAAGTAAAGGCAGAGACAGTACTCAGGTTTCTATGTCAACCGAAACAGTAGCGTGAAATTGACATGACCGACAATGCTGATTCATCAATGACCTTCCGTCCGTCATAAAGTCAAAAGTGGGGAAATTCGCCAATGATTGCACAACGTTTGGCACCATTCGTGACTTCTCAGATACTGAAGCAGTCCGTGTTCAAATGCAACAAGACCTGGACAATACCCAGGCTTGGGCTGACAAGTGGCAAATAACATTCGCGCCACACAAATGCTAGGCAATGACCATCACCAGTAAGCCCTTTGACGTTCAATGGTGTCACCATCACTGAATCTCCCACTGTCAACATCCTTGGGGTTACCATTGACCAGAAACTCAACTGGACTCACCACATAAACACAGTGGCTACAACAGCAGGTCAGAGGTTAGGAATACTGTGGTGAGTAATTCACCTCCTGACTCCCCAGAGCCTATCCACCACCTACAAGGCACAAGTCAGGGGTGTGATAGAGTGCTCCCCGCTTGCCTGGAATGCAACTCCAACGACAGTCAAGAAGCTTGGCACCAACCAGGACAAGACAGCCCACTTGATTGGCACCACATCTACAAGCATTCAATCCCACCTCCACCAATGCTCAGTAGCAGCAGTGTGTACTATCTACAAGATGCACTGCAACAATTCACCAAAGATCCTTAGACAGCACCTTTCAAACCCACGACCACTTCCATCTAGAAGGACGAGGGCAGGAGATACATGGAGCACCATCACCTACAAGTTCCCCTCCAAGCCACTCACTATCCTGACTTGAAAACATATTGCAGTTGCTGATTCAAAATCCTGGGATTCCCTCCCTAACGGCATTGTGAGTCAACCCACAGAACATGGACTGCAGCGATTCAAGAAGGCAGCTCACCACCACCTTCTCAAGGAGCAACTAGGGATAGGCAATAAATGCTGGCCAGCCAGTGATGCCCATGTCCCACAAATGACTTTTTTTAAAAAGTCACTGACCATTGTGGCCAAGTCCTGACGGGTACAGCTACCAGACGGGGCCAGTCGGTGAAGGCACTGACTTGAATAGTTACCTATTTAACCACGTTCTCAACAAGCCTGTTCACATTAGCACAGTTAGAGGCCACCTCTGCACTAGCCTCATGAGCAGTGACCCTCTTCTCCCACTATAAGGACAGTCCACAGCGTGTGATGTTGCAATATTGCCACCAAGTTCAACAGACCAGCAGCTTAAAACTGGGCATCATTCCTCTTATACCATTAACCCAGGAGACCATCTCTTGCTCCGTGGGCAGAGCAGAAGGGTCAACCTGGCACACTGCCAGGGCATACAATGGAATGAGGTGCCATCCTGGTGAATCTGAAATATAGGTCTACTGGTGCACAAAACACCAAAAGTGGAGTAGATCATAGAATACTCCACAGTTCAGAAGGAGCACCAATCCTCTGACAGAGATTCTTACCCAGGCCCTCTCTCCCACCTTATCCCCGTAACCCCACACGTTTCCCAAGGTTTATCCATCTAACCTACAAAGCCTGGGACACTAAGGGGCAATTTAGCATGACCAATCCACTCAACCTCCTCATCTTTGGACAGTGGGAGGAAACCGGAGCATCCGGAGGAAACCCACGCAGACACAGGGGGAACATGCAAATTCCGCACAGTCACCTCAGGCCAGATTTGAACCTGGGTCCCTGGAGCTGTGTGGCAGCAGTGCTAACCAATATTCAGTCCTTGGTCTCTGGCTTCTTAGAAAGTTATGTTTCCCAGAGGTACCTGAGGGCCCGGTAACAGGAGAAGAACCGAGGCCCTTGATTTCTCTCCCTGACCCTGGTTCTGCCCCATCCCAGCCTAAGTAACTGCAGTAGACATTTAGATGTGATTGAGCGCTCTGGAAATAGTTCAGATTCCAGGCACCAATACAATCCAGACTGCAATGTTGTAGATCTGTTCGCCAGAGCTACGCCATCCATCTAAGTCAAGCTTATGATTGTGAAACTGTCAGCTATCTTACAAAAAGGAAGTTGCCCAAATATATTCTAGCACCACAAGCAGGGTAGACCTGAACCATATTACCGCTCTAACAGCCTATCTGAAGAAAAGTGAAAGAAAGTGTTAGAGAATCATAGAATCCCTACAGCTCAGACGGAAGCCATTCAGCCCATCTAGTCTGTACTGACCACAATTCTATCCAGGCCTTATTCCCTCAACCCCACACACTTATCTTGCTAAAGTGGCACAGTGGTTAGCACTGCTGCCTCACAGCACCAGGGACCTGGTTCGATTCCCAGCTTGGGTCACTGTTGGTGTGGAGTTTGCATGTTCTCCCCGTGTCTGCGTGGGTTTCCTCTGGGTGCTCCAGTTTCCTCCCACAGTCGGAAAGTTAGCTGCATTGGTCATGCTAAATTCTCCCTCGACGTACCCGAACAGGCACCGGAGTGTGGACTTTCACAGTGACTTAACTGCAGTGTTAATGCAAGCCTACTTGTGACACTAACAAACAAATAAAATAAATAATCCCCCTGACATTAGCACGGCCAATCAACCTAAACTGTACGTCTTTGGACTGTGGGAAGAAACCAGGGCACAGAGAGGGAACCCACGCAGAAACAGGGAGAATGTGCAGACTCCACATAGATAGTGACCCAAGGCCAGAATTAAACCTGGGACCCCAGTGCTGTGAGGCAGCAGTGCTAACCACTGTGCCACTATGCCACCTTCAATTGAGCCAACTTAGGGGTGATATCTGAATGGGATTTGGAATAGTTGGAGAGTTTTGGATGAGGTCAACTCTACAAGAGTTGGGAAGCCAGTCAGAAGGACATTGGAATAGTCAAGGCTGGGGTTACGAAAGATGTGGCTGAGGGTTTGAGCAGCAGCAATAGACTGAGGTAAGAGCGGAGGTGGGTGATACTAAGTTCAACAATTTAAATGTAAAATTTAGGGCAGGGAGCTCATGACTGTGCCACAAAGAAAGTTGATTCTGCCAGGACGTGGAGGCTTTAGAGAGAGTGCAGAGAAGGTTTACCAGGATGTTGCCTGGTATGGAGGGTCTTAGCTATGAGGAGAGATTGGGTAAACTGGGGTTGTTCTCCCTGGAGAGACGGAGAATGAGGGGAGACCTAATAGAGGTGTATAAAATTATGAAGGGTATAGACAGGGTGAACAGTGGGAAGCTTTTTCCCAGGTCAGAGGTGACGATCACGAGGGGTCACAGGTTCAAGGTGAGAGGGGCGAGGTTCAAATCAGATATCAGAGGGATGTTTTTTTACACAGAGGGTGGTGGGGGCCTGGAATGCACTGCCAAGCAGGGTGGTGGAGGCGGACACACTGGGATTGTTTAAGACTTATCTGGATAGTCACATGAACAGACTGGGAATGGAGGGATACAAACGAATGGTCTAGTTGGACAAATGGTTGGCGCAGGCTTGGAGGGCCGAAGGGTCTGTTTCCTGCGCTGTACTGTTCTTTGTTCTTTGATTACAGAGTGACAGAGCTACATTGGCAATTTCCATGATAAACGTGGACATCAGGTTAATAATTGGGAGTTACATTCACCATTGCGACCTAGCTGGTAATCTAGCAGTACAGTTTGCCCAGCTGTAATGAAATTTGCACAGTTTTGTTTTATTCATTTACGGGATGTGGGTACCCCTGACTGGTCAAGTGTTCATTGTCCTTCCCTAATTGCCCTCCATTTCAGAGGGCATTTGAGAGTCAATTGCACTGTTGTGGATGTGGAGTCAGATGTAGGTCAGACCAGGTAAGGACGGCAGATTTCGATCCCTAAAGGGCATGAGTGAATTAGATGGGTTTTTCCGACAATCAACAATGGTTCCATGGTGATTCTTAATTCCAGGTACTTCTATTGAATTCAAATTTCTCCATCTGTCATGATGGGACTCGAACACAGGTTCCCAGATCTTGCCTGGAGTCCGTGGATCACTAGTCCAGTGACAATATCACTATTCCACGATTGACAGGTTACCAGCCAGGCAGTGTCTCCGCCCAATGATGGTCCCTTGATAAAATATAGTTCTCGGTCTATTTTATAATATTATTCTTTTTCATAATTACAAAACCAATGTGCAGAATGGACAGGGGGGAACTCTAATACGTCTCCTTGCTTGCTCCAATATTGAATTCAAATTGTCACGGTCCTCACAAGAGAGACATACCAGGTCTAGGGTGACATGAACTAATTTAACAAGTCCAATGCGCCTAACCAGCACGTCTTTCAGACTGTGGGAGGGAACCGGAGCCCCTGGAGGAAACCCACGCAGACATGGGGAGAATGTGCAAACTCCTCACAGACGGTGACCCGTTCTGGGAATCAAAACTGGGTTCCTGGCACTGTGAGGCAGCAGTGCTAACCACTGTGTCACTAAGCCACCCCATCCTGGGCTTGATCTATTTCTTCATCTTAGCGCAAAGCTTGAGATGCTTTGAAAAAATGTCACAGGCAATTCTCTGTCGCTGCAGCTTTTGATGTGGGTATGCCGGCGTTGGACTGGCGTAAACACAGTAAAAAGTCTGACAACACCAGGTTTTAGTCCAACCGATTTATTCGATAATATACTCACAAGCTTTCGAGGGACACCCTCTTCGTCAGGTGAATGGAGAGTTCTGGCCTCAGACAGAGCACATAAAGCACAGACAGTTTAGAGATTACTGATTAGAATGCGAATCTTTACACCTAACCTGCTGTTCAAGACCTGAAGTGGCTGATAATGTGAGTGGAAGGAGCACTGATCACAGTTTAAAGACATGTGTATTGTCTCCAGACAGTACAGTAAGTGAGGTTTTGCAAACCCAGGCAAGTCACGGGGGTTACAGATAGTGCGACATGAACCCAAGATCCCTGTTGAGACCGTCCTCATGTGTGCAGAACTTGGCTATCAGCAAACCTCACTTACTGTACTGTCTGGAGACAATACCCATCTCTTTAAACTGTGATCAGTGCTCCTTCCACTCACATTATCAGCCACTTCAGGTCTTGAACAGCAGGTTAGGTGTAAAGATTCGCGTTCTAATCAGTAATCTCTAAACTGTCTGTGCTTTATATGCTCTGTCTGAGGCCAGAACTCTCCATTCACCTGACGAAGAGGGTGTCCCTCGAAAGCTTGTGAGTATATTATCAAATAAATAGGTTGGACTAAAACCTGGTGTTGTCAGACTTTTTGCTGCAGCTTTTTGACAGCAGAAGGCGGAAAATTGCTTGCAGTCGGTAACGTATTTAGGGAAGTACGTTAATAAAAGTGTGTACTAAGGGGAAAACATCTAAAAGTACTGATGTGATGCTGCTGAAACCTTTAACTCACCACAAAGATAAGGAACAAGCTTTAAATAAGGCCCCCGCAGCTTGGTGCTGTTTAATTCAGCTTTAATGAGAGACACTTTGCAGCAAATATTTGCATTGTGAGAAAGAACAAAGGTTCTAACTAGGTGACAGCATGGCTAGCTGCTTATCATGAGCTCCACCCTCACACACACACACACACACTGTGCTTTAGGCTCAGGACACAATGCAGCCAAGCTGCGAACTGTGCAATGGGGAGTCTTTAAAAAAATATTTTACGTATGTTTTCAGGTGACTTTGGCAAGGCAAAGTCGGTCGAGTAAGTCTTCATGACCTTTCTTCTAGAACCTTCTTTGTCTGTTTGCTGTTATGTGACGGCAACGTCTCTGTGTGTGTTCCTTGCCTTGACATTTCAAAAACAATGTTCATCATCACTGTCATTAAGGGTTCATTTCAACATCAACTTCTGTCAAAAGGGCCAACCGAGGCAAGTCTTACAATCAATCATTTTTTTCAAGTAATGTATAGCAGTACCCCACAGGATCGTACAGCAGAGTGAAATAATGCGTTGAATGTGTTCAAATGAACATGTGTCATGAACTATCAAAGTAATTTCATATTTGAAGTGTTGTTCCTCTTCTCTGTTCCTGCTGGACTACTGGAGTGGTGGCACGGTGGTTAGCATTGCTACCTCACAGCATCAGGGACCTGGCTTCGATTCGCGGATGTCTGTGTGAGTTTCCTCTGGGTCCGCCACTTATTCCCCACATTCCAAACAGGTTAGGTGGATTGGCCATGCTAAATTGCCCCTTAGTGTCAAGATGTGTAGGGGGAATTAGTGGGGTAAGTAAGTAGGGTTATTGGATAGGGTAGAGAGGTGGGCCTGGGTAAGATGCTCTGTAGTTTCATTGACAACTCAAGGAGTCAAAAGACAATTTTGACTCCTTATGTACCAGGAGTGTTTGTGTCTCAAAAGAAGAATTTACGGTTCGATAACATTTCACCAAAACTCACAAAATGCTTCACGTTCAACAAAATTGTAAGAATGATGGCAATCAGCCATTTTCCACAAACAACAATGAAATGAATGATTAATTAACCTGCCTAGGTGGCTGGAGGATTAACATTGGCCAGGACGCTTTATCACTGTTTGGTATTACACAGAGTGAGGCTAACGTGGACATACAGCACATGGCTATTATTAAACTCACTTTATTTACATCTCCTCAATAGACCAGAGAGGGCCAGCAGAGAGGGGAGCTCTTAGAATATACTCCCTACTTAAAAAACGACTACCACATTAAGAGATAAAATGGTACATGTGCATACTTCATCAGAATATAATACGACCACACCAATATTAATAATGCTTGAAAATTTAACGATTTAGGTTGTATTATTTAGTTCTGCTGTGACCACGGTCAAAACATATATGATTTACAGAATAATTTACATGCAAAGAAATGTATTTCCTTAACATCAATTTATGTTTCACATAAATATTATTTAATAAAAAGTAATGAAAAGAACAACCTATTTCTTCTCCCTTTCTACATACTTTCCAATTACACATCTATCCTTTTTCTTTCTATCTCCTTCCATTTCCATTTGTTGGACTCTGCTCTCTTAACCACTCTAACCGTGTCAAACCTAGCTTTGATTCTGACCGCCAAATTAATGCTCTACATTGTGGGTGGGACTGTACCATTGACTGATGTGCCTTAATCAAAATTCACTTTACTGGTGGGTTCTCTGAAAGCAGGAAGATTGAATGCCAATGGGGAGATGCTTGGATTCTCTCTTGTTGGAGTCCGCCTTGTGTCCAACGAGGGGCATACACACGATGGGTCGTACTGGGGCTGCTCTTGGTTGTTCGAGATTGGCCTAGTGCTTCATGTTGTTAGTGTGTGCCTAAACTGGACCAGATACTGGGCAAGACGACAGCTCAGTGACTATCGCTGATTGCTGTGCAGACACATGGATTTGGGCCGGTGTCTGTGGGAGTTTGCGCATTCTCCCCGTGCTTGCGTGGGTTTTCTCCGGGTGCTCTGGTTTCCTCCCACACCCCAAAGATGTGCTGTTAGGCTGATTGGCAGTAATGAATTGTCCCTAAGTCAGTTTCCCTCAATCTGGATGGCCATAAAACATTAGACAGGGGTTGTGGGTGGAGAGGGGGGACTGGTGGTGTTGAGATGGCAGCGAGGGCTCATTGGGCCGAAGGGCCTGTTTCCCGGGCTGTTTTTGTTCTTTGGGTCACTGCCCAGTACTTCTGTGGGGCAAATGCTATTTTCCCTGATCGGCTCAAGCCTAAATGTTGTTCGGACCTTGCTGCAGTTGGACAAGGATTAGTTCAGTAATCTGAGGAGTGGCGAATGGTGCTGAACATTGTGCAATCATCAGCGAGCACCTCCACTTCTGACCTTACGACGGAAGGAAGGTCATCGATGAAGCAGCTGAAGATGGTTAGGCCCAGGACACTGCCCTGCAGAGATGTCCTGGGATTGAGGTGATTGCCTGCTAGTAAACACGACCATCTTCCTTTGTGCCAGGAATGACCCCAGTCAATAAAGAATTTCCCCCTGATTCCCATTGACGGGCAGCTTGGACATGTTGGGCTGAAGAGCCTGTTTCCCTGCTGTAAACCTCTACAGGCCTGATGTTATCATTTTGATTCTCAGTGCTGGGTGGACTTGAAACTGGGAGTGTTTCAGATCCAACTTTTAGATCTGTTCTCCAGCACTCCCAGATGCACCCTGCCTGATCAGTCAGGCTAAACTGCACTGTGCAAGTCTGGGGGCAGGGTTTAACGCCCCTGAAGTAGGCTTCTGATAGACAGGGGAATTAAGGGTTATGGGGAGAAAGCGGGAAAGTGGAACCGATCCACTTCAGATCAGCTATGATCTTATTGAATGGCGGGGCAGGCTCGAGGGGCTAGATGGCCTACTCCTGCTCCTATTTCTTATGTTCTTATGAAATCCTGCAGCTCCAATCAGCACCTCCAACTGCGCATACGCTGAAAAGAAATGATAGAATGCAGTTCCACTGCCGTGTTGCTCCCACTTTATTTGATAGTAAACCCACAAGCTTTCAGGGTTTGCCCCTTCGTCAGGTGAGTGGAGAGTTCTGGTCTCAAACAGAGCACAGTTTACCGAATACTGATTAGAATGCGAGTCTTTACAGCTAATCAATTCTTCAGTTCAACACCAGCATCTCCACAACATTGCTTCCAGGCCAGACAATGCCTCCCCCTGGCCCCCACAGACATTGCCTCACCCCCAAAACATTACTGACCCTCTTATCCCCCCTCACCCCCCAGCAACCCAGACTAATTGTGGGCCCCTCCCCCTACCGATCTCAGGCAGAGTGGCAGTGGAACCCCCCCCTTCCCCTCCATTGATCTCAGGCAGAGAGATCCATCCTTTCCCCCACCACCCTA